>NW_023270374.1:3109599-3119267 GCF_011800145.1 Mirounga leonina
TTTCTTTCTTTCTTTCTTTCTTTCTTTCTTTCTTTCTTTCTTTCTTTTTGGTAAGTGTCTTCTTCACTCTTCAGCCTTAACTGTTCCTTTCTTGAAATTATTCACAATATAAACTTGTAGCACATTTTTGCATCCTTGTACATATCAGTTTTCTGAATTTGTCCTACAGAAAACTACACAGATGTATATAAAGGTATGTTTGTTGCACTTTTTAATAGTTACCCTAAAACACACTGGCAGCAAGAAAAATGTTCACTAATATGAAGCTGATTAAATTGTAGTATATTCTACACAATAAAATTTTATTAGGAAGAATGAAGTCCATTCCAAAATGGCAATATGAAAATATGTCCATTGTATATTTTAAGTTAAAAAAAAAGGTACAATTTTTGTATATAAAATGATCTCATTTTTAATCTGTAATGGTTGTTGATAAACAGTTATTTTTAGAAGATGAGATTATAGGACATTTATTTTACATTTTACACATTTTTGAAGTTTTGCTTGTTGTTACAACTAGAATATATATCTATAATCAGGAAAAATATAAAGAAAAGGATACAAAGACACCACAATTTCAGCATATACTAGGCATAGATGTCAAAATTAATAGTCACTTGCAGGAAGCCAGGGGTTTTGTGTCCCTGGTGAATAACAAAGAATTATTTCTCAAAGTCTGGGTGCATTCAATGATTCAATAAATATTTATTGAGCTAATGCTATGGGTAGGCACTGAAACAAGATCTCTCATCTCATGGAGTTTACATGCTGCTCTGTGAAAACAGACAATCAACATATAAGCTAATAGTGATTACAAACCATGTATTAGAGGTGAATGCACAGAACAGAGCACACATGAGGATAAGATGGTGAGAAGGGGGCATATTAGAGGACAGTTAGAAAAGCTTCTGTGAGGGTAGCATTATAAGCTGAGACCTGGAGGGAGAGGGATGAGCCAGCCAGTAAAGAACCAGGTGGGGATAGAATCCAGCAGTGAACTTCTAGGTAAAGGTCCTAGGTGGGGCAGCACTTCAAGTATTGAAGCAACAAGAAGGCAGAGTTATAAGATAAATACATAATTTGTGATTTGTAGGACATACCAATTTTTCAAATCCATGTTTTTAGGAAAGATAAGAGAGTTGTCAAAAGCCCAGAGAGCAGAAGGTTCAGAACCACACATAGCATCAAACGTTCTTGGGTAGTTTTGTTCCCTACTTCAGCAGCAGTTCATGATTTATCCTTGCACAGATGGCCTCTTCCATTGATCTAAATACCATCTAACTAATACTAACCTTTCTATAGTAATTTATAGTTAAAATTTCTAACCACATTCCAATCTCTAGAGGTAGGTGTGAAAATTTAAGAAACTGTCATTCATTATTCATTCAACTATTTATTGTACACCTATTATGTACCAGGCACTGGTATAGCTAGTAATGATGCAGAAAAGAATGAAGTAGGCCTATTAGTCATTACAGAGTTGTCACTCTTGTTGGAGAAATCAACAGTAAGAAAGTAAACTACAAGGCTTACCAGATGTCAATAGATGTTATGGGAAAAAAATAGATTGGGGAAAGAAGACAGTGAATGGGAGTCAGAATGGAATTGCTACTTATTAATAAAAGCAGTGGGCATGGAAGTTCTCAGTGTTAAGTGGAACCTTGAACAAAGACCCAAAGAAGAAGGGAGAGGGAGCCATATAAATATCTAGGGCAGGAGTGTTCCAGGCAAAATGAACAACAAATGCAAAGGCCCTGGGGCAGGAGCATGCCCAGTGTGTTTGAGGAACAGCACAGAGTCCACCATGTGTAGAGATGAATTAAGCAGGGATAACAGAGATGAGGCCAGATAAGGACTCCAACTTTTATTTTGAATAAAATGGAGAGGAACTGGAGGTCTCTGAGGTTAGTGTTAATATATAATATGATTATTATTTTTTTTTAAGAAGCAAAACATAGGGTGTGGTGTATGGGTAAAAGTGTGTATGTGTGTGAGTCTGCATCTGTGTCTTTGTGTATTTCTGTGTGTGTGTGGTATGAAAGACAATCTTTGTAGTGCATGGGTGAAGAAAAAAAAAAAAAGCTGAGCAGCTATGAAACTGGTGATGGGCTTCCTCTGAAGACTAAGACAGTGGAGGGTGAGAAGGAAAGGCACACTTCATTTTTTATTTAACACATTCCATACCATTTGAAGGTGAGAATCTGAACATTACTATTTTGCTATTTATTAGCCTAGAGCCAAGAGAAAGCAAGTAACTCATCATGAACATAACCCCAAATGTTCTGTGAAAGGCAGTTAGAGTATGAGTGATCCTGTTTGAATATTAATTATGTAAGCAAACATGTTTTCATTTAGGTAAATCATCATACCTCCATCTTAAGTGCTAAATTAATAGAAATTTGTCCATGGCTTCTCAGAATGAAATATAAGAATAAGAAATATTTCAATAGAGGTTACTATTATTTTCTTTAAATTCATAAAAAGCAACCACTTTAGGGCAAAAAGAACATCAACAAAACCTCTAATTCCACCACATTGATAAAAATCAACTCAGGGTGCTAATTGCGTTATATGCACTCCACATTGTAACTGAGAAGATTTATAGGTAGTTGGAAGTCATGTAACCACTCTAGACCACATAGATAAGAGCAAGGCAGGAATAGCTGCTTGACCCACTCTAAAACTTTAATATTCCATTGGACCAAGATTGCAGCCAACCCATCTTCTTACTCTGGATGTTCCTTCCCTATCACCTCTGCATTGCCTGTCACCCCAAATTCCCCACCAGGAATTGCTAGAATATCCCTTCTCTCACCAACCCTACTTTTTAATGATGACAGAATGATGTTCCGATTTGTCTATTAGAAGCATATCAGCAGTCTTTAAATAATGTTTATGCAGACAAATCCACAACCCCAACACTACCAGGATCTCAAGCTGGATAGAATCACTTTTTCAGTACACTACAATCAGCCCATCTTGAGAGGTAAATTTTAAAATATCCCCCATGACTATTAGATGATTTTTCTCCCATAGCTTAAATAATTAATTCATAGTCAGGCAATGACAAATATTAAGAAGCAGTTTTGTTGTCATTTCATTTTCTATTGAATTTTTAATTTAATCTTTCATCTTATAAAATGAAAACTAACATCTATTGAGTACATTTACCCCAAAGTCCTACCCATGTTCCCTATTAGTTTTTCAAAATGTTAGTTATTCTATAAGATAGGCATTATTATTATCCTCATTTCTTTCAAGATGAGAAACTTCAAGTTACTTGAAGGAATTTTGTGCATTTCTTTCCCCAAATGACTTGGTGTTTCTGCATGATGATTGCACATACTAGTTATATGTTTTTTCTCTCCTAAAACTTGTTGATCCTGGTAACTTCCATAAATGGGCTATTTGCCTCTGCTTTACCTACCTCTGCAATTGGCTTCCCCACTAATTAAAAACCTTTGGATAAAAGATAATTATCTGGAAATGTGCTTTTAATAAAACATGTTACAGAGTGATGTCAGCAGGAACAGTGGAGCAAGTTCTGCTGAAAATCCTCTTCTCCATCAAAGCAACAAGAGCACTGGCAAAACTTACCAGAATAAACTTTTTCAGAGCTATGGAAATTAATCCAATGCTTGGAACAATGTGAGGAGCATTTATTCAGGTAAAATAGCTGATCTCAGTAAAAACAGAGAGCTTTGAGGCATTTTAACTAATCCTTTCCCATTCCCATCTTCCCAACCCCACAATCACAGTGAAAACCATAAACCGCCTAGTAGACACTGGAGGAATCAGAATGGGGTTGGAGATCCTATAAAGCTCCATTCTGTGAGCATTATCATTATTTGATCTCCCTGGCAGTTCTCTGGAAAAGCATACTCACAGGCTGCCTTTATTAACCCTGACTCAGAAGTCTACCAATGAAAAAGACTTTTTTCCCTGGAGGCATCTGTCAAAAACAATCAGTGACAGTTCATCTAAACATTGCATCTGAACGAGGCAATGAGAAAAGCTAAAGCAAAAAAACTTAAAAGTAATAACTGGGTCATGAAGTGCTCAGAAAGGGCTCTGAAAACTCCTATATATACCTGGGAATCCAGAAGGCATGTACATGCTTAAGGATGAGCACATTCCCAGGAAAAACCTGAGAAGGGCCTAATTTCTTACATTTGGCTAACTCCGAAGCTCTGCACAAGTTGGAAGTGGAGGTTAAGGCACAGCTGTAAATTGCCTTTCTGAGCACTGAAGGCATGCCTGAAAACATGCACACAGCCCCTCACAAAGGCTGGAAAGTTTATTGGTCCAGGCACTTAATGTTAGACTTCTTAGACCAAAAACAAACAAAAAACAGAAAATAATAACAAACAAAAAACAAACAAAACAACAACAACAACAAAAAACTTTAAATCAAGTATTTTAAAAATGTTTAAAGAGCTATAGGAAATTCTGTGTAAGTATCTCTCTTACTGAAGCAAAATATGAGAATGTTGTCTCACTAAATACAGAATACCAATAAAGACACAGGAAAACAAAAGAACCAAGTACAAACTCTGGAGTTGAAAAGTAAAATAATTGGGACATCTGGGTGACTCAGTCAGTTAAGCATCTACTTTTGGCTCAGGTCATGACCCCAGGGTCCTGGGATGGAGCCCTGTATCAGGCTCCTTGCTTGGCGGAGAGCCTGCTTCTCCCTCTCCCTCTGCCCCTCCCCCTGCTTGTCCACTCTCTCTCTCTCTGTCAGATAAATAAATAAAATCTTAAAAAAAAAGAAAAGAAAAATAATTGAAATGAAAAATTTACTAAATGGGTATTGGCAATTTTGAGCTAGCAGAGAAAAGAAAAGAATCAACAAACTTAAAAATAGGCCAACTGAGATTATCTTGTTAGAAGAACAGAAAGGAAAGAAATGAGAAATGAACAGAGCCTCAGAGATTTGAACATGAGCATGATCAGGTCTACAAACATATGCATATTGGGAGTCCCAGAAGGTAAAGAAAGAAAGGTCCAGAAGGTCTATTTGAAAAAGTAGTGGCCAAAACTTGCAAAAAAATTTTTTTAAAGATTTTATTTATTTATTTGACAGAGAGAGACATAGTGAGAGAGGGAACACAAGCAGGGGAGTGGGAGAGGAAGAAGCAGGCTTCCCACTGAGCAAGGAGCCCGATGTGGGGCTCGATCACAGGACCCTGGGACCATGACCTGAGCAGAAGGCAGAAACATAATGACTGAGGCACCCAGGCACCCCAAAACTTGCAAAATTTGGTGAAAAATATGGATATATACTTCCAAGAAGCTCAATGAACACAAATATCTGAACTCAGAGATCTATACCTAAACACGTCATAATTAATCTGTCAAAATCTGGGTGTCTGGGTGGCTCAGTCAGTTAAGTGTCTGCCTTTGGCTCATGTCGTGATCCCAGGGTCCTAGGATCAAGTTCTGCATCGGGTTCCTTGCTCAGTGGGGAGTCTGCTTCTGCCTCTCCCCTTGCTAGTGCGCTCTCTCTCTCTCACTTGCTCACTCTCTCTCTCTCAAATAAATAAAATCTTTAAAAAATAAATAAATAAAAAATAATAAAAGTTAAAAAAAGTTAACAAAGGCATGATTCTCCCCCACACACCACCGTGTGCTCCTCATTTTCAATAATATAGCAATAATTCTATCCACAATTAGAAGATTAGGGAAATAGAAAACTTGAAACTCTGTAAACGAAGTAGGCCTAATAGGCATATTTAGAACATTCCATCTAACATCAGTAGAATTCACATTCTTCCTAAGTGCACATGAACCATTTTCTATGATAGACCACATATTGAGCCATAAAATAAGTCCCAGTAATTTGAAGAGATTGAAGTAATGCAAAGTATGTTATCTGAACCACAATAGAATGAACTTAGAAATTAATAATAGAAGAAAACTTGGGAAATCCACAAATATGTGGAAATTAAATAACACACTTTTAAATAACAAATGGGCTAAGAAAATGTAATCACAAGGGAAACTGAAAAAATTCTTGGGATGAATGAAATAAAAGCACAACATACTAAAACTTAAAGGATGATGCTAAAGCAGTTCTTAAAGGAAAATTTAGAGCTATAAATACCTACATTGAGAAGGAAGAAAGGTCTCAAATCAATAACCTTCTACCTTAAGAATACACAAAAAGTTTGACAAATTAAACTCAAAGCAAGCAGAACGAAAGAAATGATAAAGCAGAAATAAATGGAATGAAGAAAAAGTCAGTAGAGAAAAATAATGAAACCAAAAATTGACCCTCTTAGAAGATCAACAAAATTGACAATTTTTAGTTAAACTAGTCATGGAGAAAAAAAAGAGAAGGTTAATATTACTAAAATCAGGAACGAAACAGGGAGATTACTACAAACCTCACTAAAATTAAAAAGGATTATAAGAGAATACTACTAGAACAATTGTATGCCAATAAATTAAATGACAAATAAAATGGTTAAATTCCTTGCAAAATACAAACAACTAAAAATGTCTCAAGGAGAAATGAAAATTTGAATAGACCTATATAAAGGAAAAATATTAAAATAGCAATCGAATAAACTACCCACAAAGAAGAACCAGGACCAGATTTCTTTGCTGGTAAATTCTAACAAATATTTAAAGAAAAATTAGTACCAATTCTTCACAAACTCTTCTAAAAATATATGAAGAAAGGATACTGCTTATCTCACCCCAGAAGTTATCATTACCCTGATTCCCAAAGCCAGACAAAGATACCACAAGAAAACAATACGGCTGGTTAATATGCCTTATGAATATAGGTGAAAAATATTTTTTTTAAAAGATTTTTATTTATTTATTTGACAGAGAGAGAGATAGCGAGAGCAGGAACACAAGCAGGGGGAGTGGGAGGGGGAGAAGCAGGCTTCCCGCTGAGCAGGGAGCCCGATGTGGGACTCGATCCCAGGACTCTGGGATCGTGACCTGAGCCGAAGGCAGACGCCCAACGACTGAGCCACCCAGGTGCCCAAGGTGAAAAATATTTTTAAAAACCCTAGTAGCCTGGGTGGCTCAGTTGGTTAAGCATCCGTCTCTTGATTTCAGCTCAGGTCATGATCCCTGGGTCATTAGATCAAGCCCTGTGTGATTGTCTCTCTCCCTCTGCCCTTCACCACTTGCCAGGGCATGCTCTAAATAAATAAATAAACAAATAAATAATCACTAGTAAACCAAATCCAATAACAAATAAAAAGAATTATACATCATGACCAATTGAGATTTTTCCTAGGATACAAAGATGGTTCAAGAGAAAATAATTCTATCAATGTAATACACCTTAGTAACTAAATAAAGGCAAAAATAATATCATTTCAATAGATGCAGAAAAATTTTTGAAAAATTCCAACACCTTTTCATGATTAACAAAACATTCAGCAAACTAGGGATAGAATGGAACTTCCTCTACATAATAAAAGATATCTATAAAAAACAAACATTTAATATCATATTTAAGATGAAAGACTAAAAGGTTTTCTCTTATGATCAACAACAAGACAAGAGTACCTGCTTTCACCAGTCCTAAGTAATAATGTACTGGAGGTTTTGACCAGGTAAATTAGGCAAAAGAAAGACCTTAAAAAACAACCAGTTTGGAAAGGAAGAAATAAAACTGTTTCTATTTGAAGATGACATGACTTTGTATATGAAAAAAAAATCCCAAGGAATTAACTAAAATACTAGTAGAGCAAATACATGAGTTCAAGTTTGGAGGATCTAAGACGAATATACAGAAATCAATTTTATTTTCATACACCTCAATGAGCAATCTAAAACTAAAATTAAGAAACAATTCCTTTTACAATAGCACCAAAAAGAACAAAACACAGGGAAGTAAATTTATTTTTAAAGATTTTATTTATTTATTTGAGAGAGAGAGAGAGAGAGTGAGCACGAGAGGGGGGAGCGGGAGAGGGAGAAGCAGACTCCCCGCTGAGCAGGGAGCCCGATGCGGGACTCGATCCCGGGACTCCAGGATCATGACCTGAGCTGAAGGCAGTCACCCAACCAACTGAGCCACCCAGGCGCCCCACAGGGAAGTAAATTTAACAAAGGAGTGCTAGCTTTGTACACCCAAAACTAGAAAACAGTGTTGAAGAAAATTGGGAAGACATGCTGTGTTCATGGATTGGAACTCAATATTATTTAGCTAGCAATTTTCCCCAATTGATTTACAGATTTAGCATAATCCCTATTAAAATTCAGCTTTCTTTTTTGGCAAAAACTGACAAGCTGAAAAATTTCATATGAAAATGCAAAGTGCTCAGAATGGCCAAAACAATCTTGAAAAAGAAAAACAAATTAAAAGGCTTTTATTTCCCAACTTCAGAAGTGACCCAAAAACAAAAAAACAAACAAAACTGTAATATTCAAGATCATCTGGTACTGGTAAAAGGATAAACACATAGATCCACAGAATGGAACTGAGGGTCCCAAAAAATCTTTATATCTATGGTCAATTGATTTTCAACAACAATGCAAGACTATTCAATAGGGAAAGAAAAAAACATTTTCAACAAATGGTGTTGGGACAGCTAGCAGTCACATGCAAAAAGAGTGAAGTTGGACACTTCCCTCACTTCATATACAAAAAAATTAACTCAAAATGGATCAAAGGCAAATATTAAATGTACAAAAATGCTAGGAGAAAACATAGGTGTGAATCTTTGTGACCTTGGATTAGTTATTTCTTTCTTAAATATAACACCTAAATCACAAGCAGAAAAGAAAAAAAGAAACACATAAAGAGATGCACTTCATCAAATTAAAAATAATTGCTTGAAATAACACTCAAGAAAGTGAAAAGACAGCCACAGATGGGAGAAAATATTTACAAATCATATCTCTGATAAGGAGCTTGTATCTACAGAACTCTTACAACTCAATAATAAAAAGCCACTTAACCCAATGTAAAAAAAAAAAAAAGAGCAAAGGATTTGAATAGACATTTTTCCAAAGAAGATAAACAAATGGCCAATATGCACATGAAAAGAATTGAAAATAATGTCTATACAAATACTTGTACATAAATATTTGTTGGAAAATTATTCCTAGTAGCCAAAAAATAGAAATAACTCAAATGCCCATCAACTGATGGATAAACAAAATCTGTATCATCTATACAATGCAATATTAGCCAGCAATAAGAAGTAATGAAGTACTGAATCTTGCTATCAGGTGTGTGTACCTTGGAAAAAATGGTGAGAAGATCCAGGCACAAACTCCATAACGTATGATTCTATTTATATGAAATGTTCAGAATAAGCAGATTACTGGTTTCCAGGGATGGGGCTGGAGAATGGGGACACATTACTAATAGACAAAAAGTTTCTTTTCAGAGTGATGGAAATGTTTTGGGTTGAGATAGTGGTGGTTGTCTCAGAATTTTGTGACTATATGAAAAACCACTGAATTTACACTTTAAAAGGATTAACTTTAAAGTATGTGAATTATATCTCAATAAAAAAAGATTGTGCTACAAAAACAACTCATGGACTTGAAATATCCCAATCTTGACATTCAGTTGTAATCTTGCATTAAAAAGTGAGGGCTTTATGAGTTGTTTCATGTTCCTTTCCACTTTTTAAAAAATATTTATTTATTTATTTATTTATTTATTTATTTATTTATTTATTTAT
>NW_023270374.1:3119277-3218692 GCF_011800145.1 Mirounga leonina
TATTTATTTATTTATTTATTTATTTATTTATTTATTTATTTATTTATTTATTTTAGAGAGAGGGGGAGGGAGAAAGCACACGGAGGAGGGAAAGGGACAAGCACACCCCCCGCTGAGCCTGGAGCCCAATGCAGGGCCTGATCCCACTACCAGGAGACAAAATCAAGAGCCAGTCACTCAACCAACTGACCCACCCAGGTGTACCTGTTTCTTTCCTCTTAAATTCTACCCCAGTGCACTCTGCATGGGGTTCCAATTACTCATTCCTCCAGCAGCTTCACTGCTCTTACACCATTAAAAAACCAATAACAAACTATTTCTATTCTTTTCACTAAATCACACATTCTGCCCAAAGCAGCCCCAAATGCTCTGCCTTCTCATACCTTCTGCTACCATATAACTTTAAAATCAAACAATTGTATGTGAACCTCCATTTATGCAACCACTAGCAGCTCAAATTTAAAGGCAGGAATAAAAATGGTGCCTATGACTTGCCTTGTACTGCTAGCACAGTCCCTGGAATAGTGATCTCTTAGATCTTGCTTCTTAAATGGATTGATCCCTTAAAAACAAACCCACTATCCTTCTGCAATGTTATGGGCTCTTCTGGGAGAGTTCACGGGCCTTATTCATTGTTCTTCAGGTGTAATGGCAGTTCATCCTGGTTAGACAGGTGAGGAAATAAGGCATGACATAGCAAGTCAATCATTTTAGAATCCGAGAACTTTAGGGCTTGGGAGAACACCTGGTCCTTTACCTTATTTTACAGGTGACAATACTGGTAACGTGTAGATGAAGAGGGCCACACAAGCTATTGTGTGGCCTCCAGGGACTCAGGTGGAATTCCACCTTCCCTCTTCCACCACAACTTAACCAGGTCTGCACCAAGTGCACCTTGGGCACTTGTCCTGTGTCATCCTCACCCCCGACTCTTCTCTGGTTCATTCTATTTCAGTCCCGCCGCTGATCCTTGAATATACTAAACAGGCTCTCACCTCAGGACCTTTCCATATGCTGCCTCCTCTGCTGGAAAGCTCTCTGCCCAGACATTCACACCATTTGGTCCCTGCTTAAAGATCACCTTCTCAGGGAGACCTTAATCTAAAATTGCTTCCCCTGTCCCATTGCTCTCTATCCCTTCAGCCTGCTCTATTCTATGGGAACTAAGATCACACCTCTGGCTCCTTCCCTTCCTTAGTCTACTTGACTTCCTTCTCCTGAGACTTTTTCCCCCAATAAATGTCAAGCATCCAAATGTCTATCTCTGGCACTGCTTCTGGGAGCCGGCTTAACACTCTGCATGAGGAAGGCAGCCTGTGTTGTTTTTTTTTTAATTTTTTTATTGTTATGTTAATCACCATACATTACATCATTAGTTTTCGATGTAGTGTTCCATGATTCAATGTTTGTGTATAACACCCAGTGCTCCATGCAGAACGTGCCCTCTTTAATACCCATCACCAGGCTAAATCCCGCCACCCCTCTCCCCTAGAACCCTCAGTGTGTTTTTCAGAGTCCGTAGTCTCTCATGGTTCGTCTCCCCCTCCGATCACCCCCCTTCATTCTTCCCTTCCTGCTATCATCTTTTTTTTTTAACATATAATGTATTATTTGTTTCAGAGGTACAGATCTGTGATTCAAAAGTCTTGCACAATTCACAGCGCTCACCATAGCACATACCATCACCAATGTCTATCACCCAGCCACCCCATCCCTCCCACCACCCCCCACCCCAGCAACCCTCAGTTTGTTTCCTGAGATTAAGATTTCTTCATATCAGTGAGGTCATATGATACATGTCTTTCTCTGATTGACTTATTTCGCTGTTATAGCCTCTAGTTCCATCCACGTCGTTGCAAATGGCAAGATCTCATGGCTTTTTTTTACCATGGGGCAGCCTGTGTTTTAACAGCATTGCCTGGAGATGCTCTGTGGCTACAGCCCCACCTGTTGAGATTAAATGTTTGTGAAATACCCAGTGAAACTGTTAAGAGACAATAGGCTGGCGCTTAAAAATAAAACCAGAGCTGGAGGGGGGTCACTTTAGTAATTATGTGATCTTTGGTTTTTAATGCCAAATGTTTGGTTCCGGAGCTGTCTTTGGGCCTCTGCGAATAGTGTTTACCTAACTAAATGTGTGAGGCAATGGTATCAGACCCGCGGAGGTCACGTGAGCTACAGCAAACAGTCAACAGATGCATGCTATTTATTTTGTTTTTTAGTCTTTTCATATTTTTTTCATAAACCACGCAATCATTTTGCTTATAGGTTACCCCAGATTAATCTTCACTGAGGCATGTTTCCTAAGTTACTGACTATGTTGTCTGTAAGGCACTGACTACAGACAAGAATCTGTCCCTGGTCACGCGCTTCCAGAGCAACCTACACTGATGTGTATTAGCTCTATGTCCTGCGCTGCACGATGCCTTCATGATGCTTTCTCTGGTCCTCCCCGAAACTCCAAACCATCTCATTGCTAACTTCTGAAATCTCTCTGGAAATGGAACTAGTTGCTTAAAAAATTGCACACGCTAGTAGTGTCTGCTTTCTTCCTTGTCTCTGTTCAAAGCCTAAGAATAATATTGAATGAGGAATACAGTATATACAAAGACTCAGAGTTGGAGACAAGTAATTTAATGAAAACTCCCGAAAGGAAGTTTCTTTAGTTTTGAAAGTGTTGATTTCCAATTAAGTGGAGAGTTTCTCCATGTTCAGAATTTCAGATCCATGCACGGACTCATCATTTGCGGTTCCACAGCCCTGTAGCCCTAGAGGTCATGAGTGCAGAGGTAGGACTGACTGGAGAGGTCCACAGGGTGAATTTTACTGCGATTAAAAATTGAGCAAGCTTTACAGAAGAGAGGGCAATGTTTGAGGAATCAAAAGGCAGTATTTTCTGCCTTTCCATTTGTCGAACTGATGGTTCCTGTGTTCTAGTGGGCCAGACCTACTCCTAGGCTTTTGTTGGATGTTTTACAATAACGTTAATAATGTACATATAATTATAGTGTACATATAATTACGGTGGGTTGAAAATGAGTGTTTGAGAAGGGGAAAATATTCGAGAGGGAATAAAGTCATAAAAGAAATAAAATAGCCAGGTGAATTCACAAACCCTCCAGGATGTCAAAATATTTTGCCAGGCTTCCTTTTCTCTCCAGCCACATCCAATCACTCCCCCAAGTTGAGGGGTGACCCAAGCAAACAAGAGAACCAGGAGTGGCAGGTGGCAGAGCCCAGCTGGCCTTTCTGCAGTGTGTATTCACACCCCAGCCCCTGCCAAACACACCCGTGCTTTATTTGCTCCTACCATGTCAGCCCTGATTCCAGCATGCAGAGCTGCAGGACAACAAATAATTATGGTGAAGATTTGTGGGAATAGGAGCTAGAAACACATTGGGCTGCCTTCCTGGTGGATTTTAGCTTAAAGAGGACCCCGATTAACGCATAAAACCCAACTCCAAATATTTATTTCACTTTATTTTTCTTCCACATCTTCATACATTTAGACATAAATGCACAGGATGAAAGAACATCACCCAGATTAGTAACCAAGAAAACCCCACAATAGACTGTCTTTACTTTCTGTCTACAGCTGTGTCTAGTAGGCATCTCAGCCTGCAGAAGTGGCCGATCAGGTCATCAAACAATGCTGTTTCCTTAGTTTCTTTGGCTTGATAAAAAGATTAGAATGAATGGTTAACTTATTATTACGGTCATCTAGGTGAAAAGTTTAATTCAGTGTGAGGCATCAAACCACCTAATAGAGGATGAAAGACATAATGTCTTCTAGCCAGGACAAAAACCCTGAAATGACAATCATAATATTTAGCTCAGTTGTGTCTTAAATGACCACCTATTAACTGTAAGCTCAACTCTAGAAATCCTAGAAATTTAAAAAAAAATGGAGAGAGGTATAAATACAGAATATATATATATACACACACCCACATACACATACACACACACACATGTTATATAAAATAAACATAGATACTACTGCTTGTGTGTGTTTGTGTGTGTGTGTGTATAACTAACTGGTAACTTTTTGTCTTGGAGGAAACTTCAAATTGTCTGTGAAGAAGAAGGAAATATTTCCTGTCTAGCACCATTAGCAACTGCATTAGCATAAAAATGCCTTGGATGACACATTTTATAAATGCATAAGAAGTGGGAGACTGATGATATTTGCAAGGTCAAGGGACAGAAAAATTGTATCAGTTCTGGAAATGAAATAGAGAGCACCCCTGCCAGCCACACAATGTTCTCTCAGATGCCTGGTAAGATGAAACAATCTGGAAAGACCAGGAGAAACAAAGCAGGTACAGTCATGCCACCCCATTCAAGACAACCCTATACATCTTGCCTCCTTTCTGCTAACCTCTGCACAAGTAGAGAGGCTTTCCCACTTTGTAAAATCCACATGTTGTTAATAATTACAGCTCAGTCACCTACCCATTTCATTGTTCCATCTCCTGAAAAACGGAAAATTTTATCACTATCAAAAGCTTTTTCTGTCTACTTAAAACACATTTCTCTGGGCTCATTTTTCTTTGAATGCACACACAAACTTCGTTGCCTCTGCAGAGCATTCAAGTGCCATTGAATGCAGCACAGCCCTGATGAAGCAGCTCCTCATCTGCTCTCTCTGCCCAGCTTCTAGAGAGACAGAAACCAATAAGACACAACTGCAGACCTCACAGAGGCCACCAGCTAGGGGGTGGTGGCAATTTTTTGCCCTTGTCTGAAATTCCCTAGTTTCTTTATTCTTCTCCATAAGAACAAATAGAGGTAGGTTTCTAAAAGTTGACAAAATGCTTGACTTAATAAAATAAAAATATTATATATAAAAATCCATCTCTTCTCTATTCCATCCCCTTCCTTTCTTTTTTCTAGCAAACCTAATTAAAAATTTGGACTGGCATAACTGGTATATAAAATAGTATGTAGAAGTGTTTGGTATTTCCCCAAAATTATTTTTATCAAGTGAAGTCCCTATTACTGAGCAGGGCAGAAATAATAGAAGTGGCATGGCTCTGATTTTGATAGGACCAAATGGGTTTTGGGTCTTATAAATCTTCCAGACTCAACCCCTTCAATTTTTGAGGAATTATTTAAATATGTGAATAACATGCTATACTCCTGCTTTATCTGGATCATTAAATCCTCTGAAAATATTTTTCATGAATTAAGAATAGCCGTTAGGTGGAGGATCTAATTAGCAAAGATTCAGCTATAGAGTTCTTCAAATAGCTGAGTAAATATTATCCAGTGTAATTGTGATAATTCCCTATTATGCCTTCTCATACATGGTTAGTACTATAAAGATAACGTCACAGACCAGAGGACATTCTGTTCAAAACAAAAAGCATCATTTCTTTAAACACCATTTCCCGATGCTTGGTGTTAGGAAGGGTATCTTTCCCTACTAACACAAATCTCCATTTGAGCTGCTCATGTTCATACATGTAGCACCTGCATGCTGAAAATCTAAGATTTCTCTAAACTAGTATGCATTTATTTGAAGGTTTATGTCCTTCCAAAAGAAGATTTGAGGTTATATGTCAATTGCTTTCCTATTTGTGTTTTATCAGAAACACCTGAAACAGATTCAATAATCCCTAGTTCTCTAGTGCTTTTTGACTTTATAGACAGGGTAAAACATAAGTCTTTCCCCGGTCAATTTTCAGGGTGGGAAAAAGAAGGCTTTGAAAAGAGATTCTCCTTTCTGTTTGTGTAGGTGAATCTGGCAGCAACTCCACATTCGGGGATTTTTAAAATCAGTAAAATTTTAGAGCCAGTTCTTCAGAATAGGTTCATTATGCAGAGGTTTTTCTTCCAGCCTTCCCCATCCACTTGGCCATTAGCATCTCCAGCAGCCTTGAGGTGCTGGGACAGGGAACAGGGAGAAGAGAATGCCCGAGGAGTCCAGTGAGCAGCACACATCACTAATATTTTGTGTCACCCCCAACACCTGCCTGCACAGGTTCTGTTACTGCTTTGTTGGGGAACTGAACCCACAGGCTGCCACAGCCCCTGGTGGTCTCTTGGGGGTGGGGGCTGGGCCAGAGACCCCATTCCCTTTCATACTACTCTCTATCTGCAGAGCTTCCTGCCATGTTCCTAGGAAAGCAGTTGTACATCCTCAAACCCAGATTTCCCTCCTCCTGAAGCAGAGAAATGGGCCCTGGCATGGGGCCCAGACCGGACTCTAACATGTAGAGGAAGAATCAAAGGGCCAAGATCAGTCAAGAAGCTCCTGAAAAAAGAGGTTCCTGCTACTGAAGCTATGATGCAAATTAAAATTCTTAATATTGCTTCGGGAATGGAAAAATCGACAAATGGACTTATGGGAGCCTAGACACTGACCCACTCATATATGGAAACTGGGTGTTTGAAACAAGTGTTGGCTATACCACACCCTAAATACTAGCAGCAAACACTAACTTACGTGCCTAATACTATATCCCATAAGCTAATCTGATGCTTTCCATATTCTAACTCCTTCACTTCTCACAAAAGGTCCATGAATCTGTGTGGTAGGCAGCCTATAAGGAGTCTCCCAATGATCCCTGCCTCCTGGTATTCACATTCTTGTGGAATTCCTTCTCCTTGAATTGGGACTGGGCTGACTGAGGAAGAGAATATGTCAGAAGTAATGAGATACCACTTCCAAAATTAGGTTATGAGGTCCTGTGGATGCGGTCTGGGATGCCCCCTTTCATGCTGTTGCTCACTTATTCTGAAAGAAGCCACTGTGAGCTGCCTTGTGGAGAAGCCTGGGTGGCCAATGACTGAGGGACATTTCTGGCCAGCAGCCAGGAGGGAACTGAGACTGTTAGTCCTGCTGGCCCTGAGGAACCACACAAATGAGCTTAGAAGGAGAGCCTCCCCTTATTGAGCCTTCAGATGAGACTGCAGCCCCCATCAGCACCTTGCTTGCAGCCTGTGACAGAACTTGAGCCAGAGACAACCTGATTCCTTATCCGCAGAATCTGTGAGATAACAGATGCTGTTTTAAGCTGCAAGGTTCAGGGGTAGCTTGTTGCACAGCAATGAGTTGAAATATAGATGGGGCCTAGTATCATATTCACTTTATAGACAATGAAAGCAGTCACTCACCATTGGGTCATTTTAATAAATAGGATAAAAAGAACTATATATCCATTAGGCAAAAAACTTGATTTCCTTCCACTTACCACTCACAAAAAACAATTACAGCTGGATTAAATACCTAAATGAAAATGGTAAAAATTTAAATTATGAAGAAGAAGCTATAGAAAAAGATATAACCACAGAATATGGAATTTTTGGAATAGAAAGCAAAAAGTAAAAATTGAAAAGTTTGATGAATCTAAATACATTAAAGTTCAGTACTTCTTTATATACCAAAAAAACCTACCAATTGACAGAAGATATTTGCAACATATGTAACTGATAGAGGGAGAGTAGCCAAAATTAATAAGATAAAGCAAAACTCTGTAGAAAAAAAGAGGCCAAAGACATGAACAGACTTTTTCAAAAGAAATAGAAAGGATTATTATTAAATATTAATAAATGCATAACCTTTCATATTATATATAGATATTAATAAATAATCTTTAATATTATATTAAATATCAAAGAAAAGATGCTCAAACAAATTAGCAACAAGGAAAATAAAAGTTAAAACCATAATAAAATAAAATTTGTACCTAACAGATTGATAAATATTTAAAGTTCTGGGATTTCTAAGTCCTGATAGTGAGGAAGAGCAGCTCTCTCATATCCTGCTAGTGGGAATGTAAAGTAGTGCAACACTCTGGAAGTCAGTTCTGCGAGCTCTCCTGCCCTGAAACCATTTGAAGATATTCATACTTTACATCCCAGTACACTCTTAGTTAAATACCCTGGAGAGAAACTCATATAAGAATGTTTGTAGTGACATTAGTCATGATAACAAAAGCTATGAGAACCTAAATGTCCATGGAAGGGAGGATGGATAGTAAGTTAAGTCATACAATATAACAGCATACAGTGGAAATGAACCACAGAGAGATGCATCAATGTGGATAAATTTGAGAAATACCATTTTGTGTTAAAGAGTCACTTACAGAAAAATACATATGGTATGAGTTCATTTAGGTAAAGTCAAAAACAGCATTAAAAATAAGCAACATATGAGCTACACCTCTTGTGGTGCTCTGTGTGTGTGTGCTGGGGGTGGTGATGGTGGCAAAGAATGGGATCTACCAAGTGTTGATGGTGTTCTGTTTCTTAACTTGTGTGGTGTATAGACAGAACTTGATTTTATTATTATTCTTTCAACTGTACACTTACATTATATACATCCTTCCGTATATATGACATATTTGATGAAACATAAACCAAAATGGAAAAAGGAAGCCCTTCTATTTTTCTGTTGGACTAGATCTGGAGAGGAGTTTGGCTGGATAGCTTTGTACCATCATCGCCAGGCTGGGAAGGAAGAGATATGCAGGAAATACAGCTAAGAAAGAGAAATGTTGTGGGTGGAAGGGGGTGGGGGAGGGAGAGACAAAGCAAAAGGGAAGAGGAGAAACCTTGTTCTGGTGATTTTATTCCCAGTTCTGAACCAAGTCTTGCCTAAACTCAGATCTACTTCATGGATGTTTCAGTCACCCGAGCCATTAACTTACCTCATTTGCTTGAACCAAAAGATGAGGAGAAATTTGCCTACACGCACACACACACACACACACATACACACACGAGCCTAACTGATACAGAATTTATTTTACCTGCTGATCCAGCTGTTAGTAACCTTGGTGGCACCAGAGAATCATTTGGGGGAGCTTTAGAAACCCCAGTATCCAGGCCAGATCCCAAACCAATGAAATCAGAAGCTCTGGGGGTGGGGCCCAGCAGGAGCATGTTTAAAACTCACCAATTCACACCAAGATGCAGCCAAGGTGGATAACCAGGCTCCAGGCAACGCTCTATCACTGTGTAAGTGAGAACTGTGACATGCAAAGAGCTACAGTCTGTGAGATGGAAATCCCCATAGTGTATGTCCAAAATGTCTGCAGGACTACTGTGAAGTAGAATTGCTGACCCATTGCCACAAAGATTGCTATTGTCGACCATAATCCATTTGCCCTTCTTCCACAGTAAGGACCTGTCACTGTCATGGATGCCCAGCTAGATACATTCCCCAGCCTCCCTTGCAGCTATGCATGACCACATGATTTGTCATTGAACATGGAATGTGAATGGAGGTGGTGATATGTGCCATTCTGGGTCTGGGCCTTAGGACAGTGAGCTGTACCCCTCTGCTGTTCCCTTCCCTTTCCCACCATCTGAAACACAACCACAGCAGCAGAGCTTTGACCATGGAGCTATTGACAATGACCTTGGGGATGGCACAAGTGCAAGATGGAAAGAACTGAGACCCACCACCACCACCATCACCACATAGACTAATCCCATAAGGACTGTCATATGAGAGAAAAATGCACGTCTGCTCAGCTCTTATGGTTAGCTAAGCTACTATAACAAACATGCCCAGGGAACCCTGCAAAGAGCTGCCCAGTCCAAGGTCACAGCCATTTCGAGGGACACCAGCGACTGATGGTCATGGGAGTGCTGAGGTCTAACCCTCTTGATACTGACCAGTCTAACCCAAGCAGTCCCATGAGATTGGCTGAGCCTGCATCACAGCTCAACGCACACTCTTGACAACTCCAGATTTCCTCCCCTCCCTTTCATAGGTGTGGGTCCCAAAGGTGCTCCTTAATAAGCTTTGATTGTAATAGACTCTATCTCACATCTGTTTCCTGAAGAAGCCAATCAGCAACCCATGGAAAGTACTCCATAAATACTTGTCCAATGAATGAATATATAAATACAAAGAAAGCCTAGATTTTCACTGTGCCAATGAGAAATATAAAAGGGTAAAAAGCACATGGAAAGGTTGCTGATTACTTACTTCTAACAACAGCAAATATTCTAAGCTAATTTTAGTGTTTTAAATTCCTTCATAGGCTTGCATATGATGAATAGAATTCCAAGTTATTAATACTCCAGATTAAGTATTAAATATCCCAAACTGGGAAAGCTAGATCCATGCTAGCTGACATCAAAAACTATTTGCATATTGGTTTTATTTTGATAAAACTATTTCTAAGAAGTTTTTTTTTCCCCTTGCCATTCTTGGGGGTCAAAGCAAGAGGGTAGCTCATAGATGTCTAAGTTTTGAGGTTTTTACAACAAATGCCTCCAATCGATAGCTTGTGGCTCACCTCTGTTCTCCACGGAGCTTCCTCCCTATACCATGAGCTTTGAAATTTGAGACATGGAACTAGAGTACCACCATCCTTGATTATTCTGTTAGCAGAGATAGGAAAATAAATATGGATGGATTAAAATTAAATCTTAGAATTTTCTGTAGATTTCAATCAGTAATGATTTTTAAGTCTGATTTTCTGGCAAGGAGCAAAATTGGGTGATATTCCAACTCAAAGTTTTTTAAGCTTATGGATACTCGATGTAGTTGTCTCTCTAATATCCATTCCTTGACCTCCTATAGTGAGAAAATCCCAATTTTTACCTGTCTACCTTGTTGCTCAGCCCAAAGCTACATGCTCCAAACTCCTTAACACTCAGTAATGACCATGTGACTAATTTCAGGTTAATATAGTGTGAGCAGAAACTTTACAGTAGGGTGAACCATGAGGACAAGACCACCCACTCAGATTGGTAAAGTAGATAGCTACAAGAAACCTCGGTCCTGGAAGACTATGCAGTTCTCATACCAGCCTTGAACTGTCTGGATCTACATATCGCTTTACACATGGAACTTGCATCACTGGTATCTAGGCTACTATTTTAGGAATCTTTGCTGCTCATGGTTCATGGTAATTACCAATGGGTGAAACCAAGAACACAAAAATACAGTATTCTTTATGTGAAAAGTGAATGAAAATTTAATTATAAAAGAGATACAAAAGATAACCTGTGCATCTTTGAAAAGAAATAAATTTATGCTTTGGCATTTCTTAATTTGTCTTAAAGCTGAATTATTTTTTTTAATATGACACTTGAATGTTATTCAGTTAAGGCCAGTGTTTCTTGGCACACAGTTTTAGAAATCTAATGTGCATTCTATCCATGCTATGTATGAGAAAATACAGAAGTTCAAAGGGTCCTCTAAAATTTGACCATTTGCTCCATGCTATGATACGTATGCTAAATTGTCATATTTTGAATAATACCATTTTAGTTACACAAAGAAACACACACAGAGGAGAAATTTGGATTGAGTGGGCATTCATCAAAATGAAATTGGATATTACCCCTCAGTTAGGTACTTATCAGTGATGCTTTTTATTTTCTTCTTAACTCGATCCATTTTCTACTTTTTGGACAATCGTATTTCCTCTGGCATTTGAAAACTTTCACAACATATATTCCTTCCCCTAGAGCCCTGGCCCTTTCCTGTTATCCTGGGAAAAATGCAGGGAGTTGAACTGTCTGGCCAAAGTCCAGTGTCCACTCCAACTGGGGCAGGCAAACAGGTTTGGGGAGGACCAACTCCCATCTCTCAGAAAGCTACCTACTCCTTTTCTTAGGTTAGAAACTTTCAGTTAATTTTGTCACTTTGCTCTTTTTCATTTCTGGGCAACATTGTGCTTCCTGCTTTTAACTACGTGGGCAGCCTAAGCAGCCGGAGCCCTGGAAAGGATATTTGTGGCTTGTCAGGCCCAAACAGAATCTGCAGGGGGGAAATCTCCAAAAGTTTGTATGTAGAGAGGTTTGCTACAACCCTAAGTAAATGTAAGCAAATAAAAGCCATTGAGTGAGAATCAGACAGACCGGGGTGCAGCGCCGAGCAGGGCGAGTGTGTGGGCTCGCTGCTGGCCAGCCCAGAGGTGCGTTCCATGTGTGGCAAGGACAGGGCTGGCTGGGGTCTGACAGTGATATAATACACGCTCTACAAACTAAGAGACTTCAATAAATGTTGTTGACTGACTGCCCAACTGGCTTCGACCTCGCCTGAAAAGGAGAAAGGGTGCTAAATAAACTCAAGGTATTATCATAATAATACCTGCTGACCAAGAATGTTATCAAGATGAATGAGCTCCTTTGGAAGGGCAAAATGTGCTTCTCTGAAGAATGACACTAGGTGAATACTAAATTTAACATCATTTACAAAGAACTTTATATTGCTTCAACTCTGCCCTGATGACAATATCAGCTAGAGGTCTCCTGGAAAGGCAAACACTATCTTATTGAGACGGTTTGGCCAAAATGTGACCTATCTTGGCACTAGTGGTTTGCTCTGTCTTTATTATCTCGGAACCCTAAGATGGAATGGATCTTGGAAGATTGATACTTCTCATTCCCTCAAGGCAAGACTGCACAGAAATCATCTAGAGGTGAGTCCCCCTCTCCTTACTCCCACCCACTAAACCCTACGCCCAGAAGAGAAATTCCCCAACTCTCCTAGGTAACCACCCCTAGTATTTGCACCATACCCACTGTCAGGATGGCCCCTTTGTGTTGAACCCTAATCCTTTGAGAAATGATTTGTCAATTCCTTATTGTTTTGTGTTTAGTGGAAAAAAAGAGAATCTGATACTCTGTGCTTCTGACTTAAACCACACACACACACACACACTCTCTCTCTCTCTCATTAATTCACCAACTTGGGACTTTAAAAAATGGATTTTGTCACTAATTAAAGACAAACTCTAGCTCTTCGCTGTACATTTATTTTTTTCTAACCTCCCTTGTCCTACTACCTGCAGAGTTTTCAGCTCAAGCCACAACGTGGCATTTATTGCAAAAAACTAACATGTAACAAGTAACATATATCAAAGAACTAACGCCTAATGCCTTTGATGCAGCATTTAGGTCTCTTTTTCTTCTTTTGTTTGGAAGGTGGGGCAGCCCTGTGAGATTGCAGACACGAAGGGTAATTCTGCTGTCCTGCGATAGGGTTATTTACCAAGAGAATAATGGATCCATGTGTCACCCTTGCTGAAAAGTCACGAGTTTGTGGCTCTCTACAGAGTCCCAGGAAAACAGCTAAAAAGTGAAATTAGCTTTATCAATTATTTACTATAACTGGGGAACCTAATTTTTTTACAGGATTAAAAAAAATATGTTTTGTATCAGAATAATTCAGAATGAATGGAGCAAAATTACACCCAAACATCAGTGATTTTCCATTCATTTCTATGTGGCCGTACTTGCCCAATCTGTCGTGTGTATCACTGGTATATTATATATGCAACAGAATCATCCAGCTGATATTATTTCTTGTAGTGCCCTTAACATCTAAACTAGAAAGAATGATTAAACACCTGGTCAACAGACAAGGTCTGTGATTAATTTAAAGGGACCTAGGTGAAATTGACTCTGGTCCTGACCCCCCCACCCTACCTTTTTTTTGGCGAATGGCTTCCTGGAAGAAGCTTGTCTTGAGGTATCTGAGCAAAACTGTGCTAAATTACAGGAAGCTAATTTGATTTGTGTGATGGATACATTTGGGATTATGTCAGGGAAAGAGCAGTTTTTTGAACATCCTGATTTATAGCTCCCAAAAGATGACGTGTGTGGGTGATGGACAAGAAGACCCTTTTCTTTGCCCGACCCAATGTGCCCCTGAGTAAAGGTTCCCTGGAAATTTTAATGACTAGTTTACAGGAGTAAAAACAAAAACATATGAACAACTCAATGGCCTCCCTTGCTTGCAAGAAACTTCCCCAGAGAGTCAAAAGTAATCATTTATGAGGTATTTTGCTGAGTTGTCCTGCTAAACCTTTCTGGAACTTTTCTACTAGCATCCCCTGCTTTCTTGGCTTTTAACAGTCTTTTCAGAGGAAGAATTTAGAATATTTCTTTTACAGCCCTTGCTCCCCTACCCCCACCCCATTTGTCTTGTACATCCAGATTCTTTATTGAAATGTATCTTCTCAAATGTGGTTTGAGAGAATTGCAAATCTCAGCTCCTATAACAGCTCCTTGGAGACCAGGAATTCAGATTGTTTGTGCTTCCCTAAATGCATTCAGAACTAAAAGAAGAAAAGAAAAAAGAAAAAGGAGGGGAAAACAGCTATATAGACCACAGTGAAAATGTGAGTTATTTCCACATAACCATACCATGTGTTTTTTGGCGATAGTGCAGCCATCCTGACTATGAGTGCAGCCTCCGAGAAGAGATGGCCTGGATTCAAATCCACACTGACCGGCTACTAGCCATATGGCCTTGGACAAGTTACCTGCCCTTTCTGAATCTCATGTGCTAAATGGGGATAATAATAGTAAGTCAAAAGAATTCAGTGAGTTAATGAATGCCAAGCACTTAGAACAAGACCTGGGACCAGGATATAAGTCACCAGGGGCCTGAGGGGTTGTAGAGAATTTAAGAGCAACAAGAACCTGAAATTATTATCCCCGTGCACTGGCAATTCTAAACATTGTCTGGGATCAAATATTTTTGCCCTAAAAAATGAAAACAAACAAAAAACTGTTGGCTAAACATGTTTTAAATAATTGTCATGGTTACTTGAGTTTTAACAGTCTTACACACAGGTAAGCTTCAAATTAGCACATTTTTATTATCTGTCCTTTATTAAACAGTTTATTTTCCATAGAAATTATACAATCAGCCTATCTGACAGTTGATCCTGGATATGCATGGATCCCACTACCTGCACTCGTCTCTAGAGTAAGCTTGTTAGGGTTCAGCAGTGTTTGAGCTTACTTTAGGCACAATTTGAGACTCTGCCCCTTGCATTTAAACACTGGATGGAGGTGGGGAGGGGTAATAGCAAAATGATCATAAAACTGAAAAACCAGAACTAGAATTACTTCAATTTATGCATAAATGATTCCCTGAAACTTGTACAATTTATTCTTTTGTATTTTTCCCAAAAATACATTAATGAAATTAAAAAGTATCAATCCGTTTCTTATTTCCTTTTTTTGCATTGTATTGTTGTTATTGTTTTTACTATTATTTTTGCTGGCATGACTAACATGGAACGTTTAATATAAAGTGTTCTATAGGGGTGCCTGGGTGTTTCAGTCAATTAAGCTTCTGCCTTCAGTTCAGCTCAGCTCATGGTCCCGGAGTCCTGGGATCAAGCCCTATGTCGGACTACCGGCTCAGCGGGGAGCCTGCTTCTCCCTCTCCCTGTCCTCCCGCTTGTGCTCGCTCTCTCTCTCTCTCAAGTAAATAAATAAAATCTTTAAAAAAAAGTGTTCTGTGTCTCTCTTTTCTAACCATTAATATCACTTGTTTTATTTTTTGATTGTATCTGAAATAAAATTGTATCACATGATGGATTGTTGAAAAAATGGCCTGCTTGTGATACAAATCCACCAGGTGTTCCATTGTCTGGAATGGAATAAGCCCTCGATAAATGCTAATTATTTTCATGGTTAATTTTATTAGTGTATAGCTCTGCTTGATGGTATCCAAGGAAGACTTTGTTCATAAGAGCCCACTTTGTTCATAAGAAATATGTAGCCATTCTCCTTCTTATCAACACCTCACCTTTGGTTCAAACGCCCCCACCAGATACCATTCAGCACGCCATGTTTGTCAAGTACTTTATCATCAGCTATGAGCTCCACCAAGAAGCAGCCCTGGGAAAGAAGGCCAACTCAGTGGTGCCCGTTGGAGAGATAAGGAAACAACTCTACAGGGTAGAAGGTCAGCAACCCTGCTCGGTATCAGCTGAGTGGCCCAAGAGCTGACTTCAGCTTCCTGGTACGAATTATTTGTGCACACTTGGCATTTGATTACCTACAAAATGCGTCATCATCCCAAGTTTAAAACTGGGGAAACAGAGGCACAAAATGATTAATGAATTTAATCTAAATCAAAAGAAACAGTAAAGCAACAAAGAACCAGTCAGTGTATTAAGTATTGAGCTGAAATTTTTCTTTGTTTTTTTTTTTTAATTTATTTATTTGAGAGAAAGAGAGAGTGAGCAGGGGGAGGGGCGGAGGGAGATGGAGAGAGAGAATCTGGAGCAGACTCCCTGCTGAGCACGGAACCAGAGGCAGAGCACGGAACCTGAGATCAGTACCTGAGCCAAAAACCAAGAGTCCGATGCTTAACCAGCTGAGCTACCCAGGCGCCCTGAAACTCTTCCTAAGATATTAACAGTAACTAGTTGTTACTGAGGGCAGACTTGGAAGAGTTACCTCTAGGCCATTCCCTTATATTTGTCTTCACAACAAGCCTACAAGGTGGGTCACAACAGTATTACCTCCAATTTACATAGGAGGAAGGACAGCCTACTATGAAGTGAGGAAACTAGGTTCCATTATAGCCACTGCCCTTTGAGTACCACTCAGTAGTATCAGAGATCCCTCCTGGAGTGTGACTGCTAATCTATTTAACATGCTCTCCCATGTCTTTAATAGACTAGCATGTTGTGCCTCTCACAAGGTGCTTCCACAAACTGCAAGGAAAACGAACCAACATTTGATCAACCCCACTGTATGCTGGGGACTGGGCTGGCTAACTCTTTCAGTTTTGAAGGTGTGTGTCTATAGACTCCTTTGTTCCAATCCATCCTCTTGGTGAATACATCTGAGGCACCTTCTGTCACAAGCACCCCATAAACTCCAAATGTTTATATTTATGGGTGTTACAATTCAAACCCATTTTGCACTATCTTTTCCCCTCAGTGACATCGCCCTGCTTTCTGATTACCTGTTCAAATCCAGGACATATCAATTATGGGTTTTATACTATGCACAAAGCATGGTGGTAGGCATGGGGATTTACAAAAGGGGACAATGGAAAGAATCATTGTTTCAAATTCTAGTGTTTTATTCATGTGGAAACATGCAACACACAATGTTGTTACTTATCACATCGCAAAATATGTAAGGCATTTTGTTTTTTTAAGATCATCTGTTCTTTTAACTTTTTTTAGGAATAAAACACATGCTTTCTTTAAAATTTCTGAATTTTTAGGGTGCCTGGGTGGCTCAAGCATTAAGCGTCCGCCTTTGGCTCTGGTCATGATCCCAGGGTCCTGGGACTGAGCCCCATGTTAGGCTCCCTGCTCGGCGGGGAGCCTGCTTCTCCCTCTCCCACTCCTCCTGCTTGTGTTCCCTCTCTGTCTCTCTCTGTCAAATAAATAAAATCTTTTTTAAAGAATTTAAAAAAATTAAAATTTCTGAATTTTTAAAATTCAGAGCAGGACAAAGAAGGTAGGAGAAATCCTCCAAAATTCTACAAATTCAAACACTCAGTGCTATAGATTGGTAAACACCACTCAAGCCATCCATCTCTGAGTATAGGCAGACAGAGAGATAGATAGGCAAATAGGCAAATAGACACAGAGACAGATAGGTAGACAGGCAGAAAGATAGATAGCCAGACAAAGAGAAATATGTAACTTTAGAGAAATTGCATCATATTACTTATGGCATTTTAATTGGATTAATTAAAGTACTTTTACTTTAACCAAAGAAAAAAATGGTGAGGTACAATCTGAGGAATTGCTAAAATTCAGGTATTTTCCCACTGCAGGGAGTGATAATTTCTAAGCAGTCCTTCTAAAAGTTAAAATAAAAGGAATATAAAGAATAACTATGAGATTATAGACATTATTTTTATAATTACATTTCCACTTTGAATAATATCTGACTCCTGTTATGAAAGGTGAAGAAAACAGCAAAATTTTTGTATATTTTTGTCCTCTGTAATATTTCTACCATCTAACTATAGTTAATTGTGATTATAACAAGCTTTTTTTCTATGTCACTTAGTAACTGTAGCTGTCAGTTCTACTCCTTGTCATTTCTATTTTGTTATAAATATGGGTATTTTATCAATTTATGTTCTTAGCTTAAAAAAAACTTTTCATCGTATACTATTCTCTTTATTTTCTTCATTTTGAAAGTTCTTTTTTAATTTTTCAATTTTCATTTTGAAACAATTTTGAACTTACTGAAACATTACAAAAATAGTACAAAGAATTTCCATAGACCCTGCACCCTGCTTCCCAAATGTCAATGTCTTACAGAATCATAGTACAATAACCCAAATCACAAAAGTAACACAATACTATTAGCTAACATCCCAAGCTCACCAGTTTTTTCATTACTATAATTTATCTAGTCTAGGAGCCAATCTGGGATCCCACACTGTGTTTAGTTATTGAATATTTTTTGTCCTTAATTTGTGTTTTTAATAAGTCCTCTAATAACATGAAGCAAGCAGTCCCCTCTGGGAAATGTTCTTCTCTTTGAATTATGCCTGCTTCCAAACTGGATTATCCATCTCTCTTTTTGGCATGTTGTACAGACATGGTGGCTACTCACCCAATACCCTCTTTTTTCTCAGATTTTTTACAGAACCCCAACCTTGTTCAAGTCTTGAATAGAGATTCTCAATCTCAGACAAGATGTGCCAGACTGGTGGGCTGGAGTGGTTTTATAACACAGTCCTGGCCAAAGGGACTTGGTAAAGTCTGGGCTTTGCTGGGAAGATGCTGGGAAGGAATGATACTCTGTAATAAGAGGATGGTAAATAAGAAGAAGAGCAATGCCCTACACTGCCCTCCATGTCCTGCCTCTGAGTGCACTGTGAGGACATGATGCTTTGAGCAATGACAGTCAGTTTGCATTCATGAGGGAAAGGCTCAGAGAACTGCAAAGCTGTTGACCTAGAGCCCTGATGTCAATTGGCCATAAACCAAGCCTAGAGCTCCCAACCTCCACACTTGTTATATGAGGGGGAAAGAATCCCTACTTGTTTAAGACATCTCTAGCCAAATGTTCTGATATTTGCAGCTGGACATATCCTAATGGACAAAGCACATCATATCTCTTAATTTGTTTCTTTTTTGTTCAAGTTAATTTGCATAGTTTTCGTCATTTTAATCTTATTTATGCTTAAACTAAGTGGTTCTGTCTAAGCTTTCTACTTCCTCTGACCCAATATAACTAACTTCCTTGACTTTACCACTTTTATTTGAATCCTTCCCTTTGAGTTATAATTTACAGGCTGAGGATTGCAGTCAATCTACATTTCTGCAGAAATTGTATTCTAAGTTCAATGGGAAGTCATTGGAAGTCTTCAAGGACAGAAGAGGTAGGATCAGATTTACACACTTTTAAAGAATTTCTGTTTGCTGTGGGTTGGAGGCAAGCATAGAAGGGGGAAGCCCACTTAGCAACTCCTGAAATAGTCCTGATAACTAACAAAGAAATCGTGGTTGTTTGGACCATGGGAGCAACAGTGGAGGTGATGGATGGTATTTGAAGGTAGAGCCAACAGGTCTTGCTTATGGATTAGACATGAACTGTGTGGGAAAGTAAAAAAGCAAGGATAAGACTTGGGTTTGGGGTCTGAGCACCTACATCAATGGAGAAGACATTTAATAAAAATGAACATTGAGGAAGAAGGAAGACTGGACGTGGGGTGGGTGGAATGGGAAAGCAGGAGCTCTTAAGCACAAATGAGAGAGAATTGTGACATGGAAGACTCACTATGGGGAATTTTCTTTTCTTTTCTTTTCTTTTCTTTTCTTTTCTTTTCTTTTTTTCTTTCTTTTCTTTTCCTTGAATTGGGCTTTCTCCCAATCTGGATTCTTTATCTCTCCTTTGTTTCTGCAAGTTGAAGAGACGATGTGGTTGCTTATACATTGGGCAATGTCCCCACTCCTTTTCCTTGGTAACAGAGCCCCAACTTTATTTGAGTTGTAGGAAAAGGCACTGCTCATGGTAGACATTGGTGGGAGGTCATGAGGACAGGACAAGGGCAGGACAACTTTATTTCTATTTTTTTAAGATTTTATTTATTTATTTATTCATTTGACAGAGAGAGAGTGAGTGAAAGAGCACATGCAGGGGCAGAGAGAGAGCTCCTGCTTTCCCATTCCACCCATCCCACGTCCCAGGTCGACATCATCCAGGGGCAGAAGTAAAAGGAGAAGCAGACTTCCCTGCTGAGCAGGGAGCCCAATGTGAGGCTTGGTTCCAGGACCATGGGATCATGACCTGAGCAGAAGACAGACAGATGCTTAACCGACTGAGCCACCCAGGTGCCCCAACACAACTTTATTTCTTACCTTGTGCCAAGGAGTGATATTATGTATGAATTCCTTCATTAAGTATTAAGTCTCCAAAGACAAGATGAGATTGCAATCTCACTCTCAATTCATAGACAAGGAAATTGGCGTTCAAGGAAACTAAGAAAGCAGTCCTTTGTGACATGGCCCTTAAATGCAAGCCAGTCTCAAATTACTTTAGAGTCTGTGTTGATCCAGCACACATCACTCACTGCCCCAAGACCCCCTCCAAGCCCAAGTTACATTACCTGAGCCAGAATCTAAGTACCCCATTTACATGACCATCTGGGACATCCCAATCCAGTGGCAAGAATATCCCTGCTATGTACTCACAATCGCTGTCCCCTGGCACCCTGGAACAAGTCCCTTTGAGAATGGTGTTGGGCAGTGATGTTCTTTCCTTCATAAAAAGAATTCTACTGGACTGCCACCCCTGCTACTTCTGCTTTCAACCACCTGCCTCAAACAGTCCAGCACAGAGACACAAAGTTGAAAGAGAGCATTGGTGTTCAGAGACAGACTCTAGAGAAGAAGCCAATGAAAAGACATGATGGAAACACAGCCTTTATAATTTTATGTAAAAATGGCCATTCCTACCAATGGGAGAGAAGCTACCCCTGATCAAAAGCAAAAAGTCCTGACCAGCTCAAAGAAAGACTGTGGACTTTCAGCAAGCCTTAAGCATTCTGAAATGCCTTTGTTTGAACGTGTCTTCTTGTTACAGTAATGAGAAAAGTGTTGCTTTAATGAGTCATATAATGCAAATTTTAATGGTAAAATTAAATTTTGAATAAACACTATGAAAAATCAAATATTAGAAATCCATTTCTTAAAAGCTTACAATAGTGACTTGTCAATGTACTAGGTGAGCTTAAGTAAGATCATTTCAGATTATATATACAGTGCTGAACTATTTCAATCTAATTATGGTAAAATTGTGTTTTCATTAAGGCTTCTTTCTAATGCAAAATGCTATTAAAATTATTTTCATTGACATTCTCCTAATAAGCTGGCTTAGAAACTGCATTTACACTTGACCAGGTAGTTGTTTTCAGAAGTGGGCATGCCCTAGTGGGAATGGATCCTGCCTCCCATTCTTGATGGGGCTGCAGTGAGGCAGAAAGAAGACACTACTCCAGAGAAAGCACGCAGTTGAGAGCCTGACACACAGCAAGTGCTTTAAAAGCTTAGCTCTTACTCTTAGTATCATTGCCATTACCAATCTCCATCTATAATTATATCATCTATGGCAACAAATATGCAAGGAAAGAGGGTCAGTTGTCAGGCTCCACATTTTACAGCTATTTCTTGGCTACAGCTGACATATGGCAACCACTAACCAATACAGACTGGAGATGGGAAGCAGCTTCCAGATGTTACATGTCTTAGTCCAGCCCTTATAAAAAGACCAGTGAGGAGAGAGTAAGGGGTAGTGAATGCTTAGAACTTACCAAAGCAAGAGCCAATAACACTAGCATGGCAAAGTTTGAGCTCATAACCAAGGGGGCACCTAGGAAATCATAGTGAGAAATGATTAGGGCCAAGGCAGCAATGGTGTTTCCTCCACATAGAAGATTCACAGGGCACAGGGTCTCCACTGACTACTCCAATTATGTATTCTACACATACTTAAATGTTTACCATGTTTACTATGTGCCAGGAGCCATTCCCAATCCTGCAGTGAACAAGGGGAAACAAGAGCCCTGCACTCCTGCATCCTACTCTTTAGGGTGGCAGCAGATCATAAGCAAGAAAGCAAGCAAACCAGAGACCTTCAGATGGTGATTACTCTTATGAAGAAAACAGAAAATATGATATGTAGTGAGTAGCAGGATGGGGGTGCAGGCAGTAGGCCAGCTACAACTGCTGGCGGGAAGGTGGCATCTGAGCTAGGAACCAGAGCCCAGAGGAGTTAGAATTACTTACTAACTGGTGGATAGTCCCATCCCCCACTGCTCCCAAGTCAGTTTTCCTCAACCCTCAGGACTGGAGGCAGGAGATTCAAATGAGGAAATAAAGGAATTAATCTTTCAACAGGTTGACATCATCAGACAAAGCCCAGACAGAAAGGAGATACAGAAGTGAACACAGGATGGGTGGAAAGTAGTCTGGAAAGACCGCAAAGAAATTGTAAGTAACTGGAAAAATAAGGAGACCATTAGGAAAAAATCATCTGCTGTTAAAAGACTTTTCTGATGGAGGTCCTCTTAGGCTAGCCAAATATCAACCACACAAGTTCATGACTGTGGTGGTCCAATGATCCCACCTGCTGGTATTCATGCCCTTACATGATTCCCTCCCCTTGAGTGTGGGCAGGACTTGTAACTTGCTTCTAACAGATAGATGAGTGATGAGCTGTCACCACCATGATTATGTTATGATTGTAACATCTGGCAGACATTCTCCCTGCTGACTTTTGTGAAGTACAGAACCTGAGAAAGCCTCTGGCCAGCAACTAGCTAGAAATGGATGTCCTCAATCCAATAGGTGACAAGGAACTGAATTCTGCCAACAACCTCCTGAGCTCGCAGGTGATCCTTCCATGTTGAACACTGAGATAGATCACAGCCCTAGCCAACACCTTGAATCATCTTTGTGAGCCAGCCTATGGCAGAGATCAGCTAACTGTGCCTGGACTCCTGACCATAGAAACTGAGATAATAAATGTGTGAGTGTTAAGCCACTAAGTTTGTGGTAATTTATTAGGCAGCAATAGAAAACTATTGACATTAATGAAGGTTAGAAGGATCATTCCAGTGTTTAGAGAACCCAGGAGAACCTCCCTCAGGATTTGTAGTCAGGAGCACAGTCAGCCCCTGAGGTTTCATAGAACATTTATTGAAAATATTTTATATGACAATTAAGACTTGAGCATGGGAACACTGAGAGCGAAGACTTGTCCCCTGTCCTTAAGGAACTCAGCCAAAAAGAAGTTGTCAGAGAAACTGAGGTGAGGGTGGGACCATCAATGTTGTAAACAGGAAGTGGTCTGGATTAATTTAGGAGATGTAGAGTCATAGACACAGCTGAAGTTTGTTGCTTATTTAAAAAAATAAGGTTGAGTATGATAAAATAATACATAACGATTTTTTCAAAAACCAAGGTAAGAAAAAAAGGTATAAAATAAAAAGCAGAATCTCCTTCCTCTCCCTCAGATCCCCAGTTTCATACCCAGAGGAGTAGCCGTCAATACAATTTCTTATTTATCCTTTCAGAAATTTTCGCACATGTACAATGCCCATGTACACCATGCTTTATACAAATAGGATTAAATTATACACACAGTTGAACAACGTGGGTTTGAACTTTTGGGGTACACTTATACACAGAATATTTTTAAAATTCTTTATTTAATTCAATTTAGTTAACATATACTGCATTATTAATTTTAGGGATAAAATTTATGATTCATCAGTTGTATATAACACCTAGTGCTCCTTACATCAAGTGCACTCCTTAATGGCCATCACGCAGTTACCCCATCCCCTCATTCCCCTCCCCTCCAGCAACCCTCAGTTTGTTTCCTATAGTTAAGAGTCTCTTAACTATAGAGAGTCCCTCTCTATTTTCATCTTATTTTATTTTTCCTTCCCTTCCCCTATGTCCATCTGTTTTGTTTCTTAAATTCCACATATGAGTGAAATCATATGGTGTTTGTTTTTCTCTGACCGACTTATTTTGCTTAGCATAATACCCTCCAGTTCCATCCACATCATTGCAAATGGCAAGATTTCATTCTTTTTGATGACTGAGTAATATTCCATTGCATGTATTTACCACATCTTCTTTATCCATTTATCTGTCGATGGTCATCTGGGCTCTTTCCATATTTTGGCTATTACGGACATGGCTGCTATCAACATCAGGTGCAGGTGCCCCTTCAAATCATTCCGTTTCTATCCTTTGGATAAATACCTACCTAGTAGTGGAATTGCTGAGTACAGTGTAGTTCTATTTTTAACTTTGTGAGGAACCTCCATACTGTTTTTCAGAGTGGCTGCACCAGTTTGCATTCCCACCAACAGTGTAAGAGGGGTCCCCCTCTCTGTATCCTCGCCAACATCTGTCGTTATCTGAGTTGTTAATTTTAGCCATTCTGACTGGTGTGAGGTGGTATCTCATTGTGGTTTTGACTTGTATTTCCTTGATGATGAGTGATGCTGAGCATTTTTTCATGGACTTATACACAGACTTTTTATAGTACAGGACTATAAATGTATTTTCTCTTCCTTATGGTTTTCTTAATAACATTTTCTTTTATCTAGCTTACTTTATTGTAAGAATATAGTTTGTAATACATATAATATGCAAAATGTGTTAATCAACTGTTTATGTTATGGGTAAGGCTTCCAGTAAACAGGAGGCTATTAGTAGTTAAGTTTTGGGGGAGTCAAAAGTTATATATGGATTGATTATGGAAGGGGTCAGTGTCCCTAACCTCTGAGTTGTTCAAAGATTACCTGTCCTGTTTTGTGCCTTGCTTTTTTTCAAATACTATGTCTCAAAGGTCCTCAATATCTGTACATTCTAATTAGTTCATCATTTACAGGGTTGCATAATATTCATATGTATGAATTTACCTTAATTTATGTAACTAGTCCCCTGTCAATTTAGCACAAAAGTTTGTCCATGTTTTTGCTATCACAACAAATTCAACATGTAAATCTCTGTTTGGTTCCATAGCTGAAGGACAAATAACTAGAAGCAAAATTGTGGGTAGGATGTGCTGCCAATCTATCCTTAAAGGTTGCACCCACTTTATCCTCACACCCAATCTAAAAAGCCACATTTTTAGTCACACTTTGGCCAGTGGTACATGTTAAACAAATTTAAAAATCTTTGCCAATTTAGTAGATAAAAATGGTATCTAGTTTTTCTGGTTTGTTTTTTTTTTTTTTCATACATCTGAATTTTTACAAACTCTTCACAGGTTAAATCCATTTAAAGGATCCAGAATCCAGGACAGAAGTTAGACAATTAGGAGTGAAACCCTTAGGGATGGATAGAAAGAAGAAAGAGTTGTCATTCACAAAGATTCACTAAAGGCAGTGTCCCCAACACCCCACAGGCAGTCACCCCATCAAAGTTTAAAAACTTCCTTTTTTCACTCCAAGCCCCCACATACTTGGCTTGGAGTAAAACTAGGTCATTATAAGAAAAACAAATGCATCATACACAATAAAAATGTATATTGAGTACTTAATGAAAGTAAGAGATGAGTTGTGGCTGGAAGGTCCTTCTACAGAAATCTTCCAGAAAAGAGAGCTTGCGTTTCTTGTTAATTGTCCTAAATGTGGTCATGTTTGAAGGTTAAAAGGACCCAAACACTTTCTCTCCACTTTCTAGTTCTTTAAAGCTAAAGCTCCACCCCAACAAGCTTACTTAACAGGACCCTCTCTGTAAGCCAATAGATGTTATTAAGAGAATAAACCTCACAGATTTATAGAAGAAAAAAAGGGGGGAATGCTTAGTTAACATGTATTAATATTCTGTTTAAACTGAGTTCAACAGCTTTGAAGTAGCCTATGAGCTCACAAGGCTGTGGGCTCACTGCAACAGCAAACAGTGAAATTAAAGGGGCTACTCAGGTCTCTCCGTCCTGGAAGAGACTTTGCCAGAGACTGGACTATTTTTTAAATCTATTTTTGCAGTGAAAGGAAGCCACAGGCATCTGGATACTGGCTTCCCAGCCCAACACCTAATTTCTGCCAGGGCATGAAGATCACCTTCTAAAACTGCACCTCGGGAATTTGGGTGGGTTCAAAATGAGATCAGAGCATTTGGGTGGCTTTTGTGTTTTTTCCTACCGGGTTTTCCTTCATCCTGGTATTTCTTTCCTCCAAAGGACACTGTGTACTCACCACACTTACTCTTGATCATCCCAAAACACAAATCCAGATTCATTTTTTAAAGACGAATGACTGAGTGCTTGTCCTATATTTTTGTTTTCCCCCAGCTATAGACTACCTGTGCCAACAAAAATGAGTGTATTCATTTATTTTTAAAAACCTCCTACAAATCTTCAGTGACTCTTTGAGTATAAAATATTCATACCTTGACTCCAAATTACAGTTGGGAGCATAACCACTCAACAAGTACTTTTAGTTCAGATTCATTTTAGATTCATACAAGCAAGGGAAGGAAACATCGAAAACACAAAGCATCCTTTGAAGGAAAGAAATCCTGAATGAAGAAATGGGTGGGAAAATACTGCCATTTCAAACCAACCCAAACACCCATGCCTCAGGTTCAGAGCTATTTAGAGTGGAGGAGCCCACTTTGGCAAGTACAAAAGGTGGCCACAGGACAGAACACAACTGAATTGAGGAGCTTCTTGAACAACAACAAAGAAAAACCCTGCTTTAGAGAATTAAGGTAAGTCAATTAAATGTGACTGTGTCTTAGCCACATCCACTTTTATCACAATTACTCAGCATTTGTTAGGAGAGCTCTTCTGACCATTTAGTTCCATGGATTCCAGATAGCTAGAAAGTTGATTTTACTATGAATTTGGGTGCTGGGGAAAAAATGATCTAGCTATTCAAAACCCACTTCTTGGGCGCCTGGGTGGCTCAGTTGGTTAAGCGACTGCCTTCGGCTCAGGTCATATCCTGGAGTCCCTGGATAGAGTCCCGCATCAGGCTCCCTGCTCAGCAGGGAGTCTGCTTCTCCCTCTGACCCTCCTCCCTCTCATGCTCTCTGTCTCTCATTCTCTCTCGCAAATAAATAAAAAGTCTTAAAAAAAAAAAAAAAACCCACTTCTTGATTTCCATGAAGTGCTACCTGGCAGGTCTGGTTGCAAATCATTTTGCAAATGCAAATCCCAATACCAAAAGTTTCAGGACTTTTTCTTTTTAGTAATCTTCATAATAATTGTAATCCTGGTGAAGATATTTTTAGAAGAAAATGTTTTGGTGTAAGCTTCACCAAACGCTTTTAGAATGTAGACATTATGCAAATTGGAAATATGCATTTTTATTTGACAATGTTTGGAGGGAAATCAACCAGCACTTGTGAGGTCTGAGGGCTGTGAGGTCTTTGAAAAGTACAAACATAGCAAAAGGTGATTCTTTCTGCCAATAAAGGTTCTATTTTACTAACATTTCAGCTGACCTAACTAAGCCCTTACTGGGAAAGGCCACCCCCAAGCCAGAATGCTTCTGGCTCACACCAGAATGAGCTTCAGGGATCACATCACTGGAGGCCCAGGGGAGGGAAGAGTTTGAGTTTGTTTGATTCAGGGGTACAGTAAGAAAGTCAAAGCCCTAGATTCATTCTGTTTTTCTTGCCTTCCCTCTGTGGGTCAGCTTCATACAGGGCTGCAATGGATCCCAGAACCTTACAAATATAAGTTTCTTCTGCCACATCCAGGACCGAAAGCAGAGATCACTTCTCAGAAGAACAAAGCAGCTTCCCCTCCCCCATCCCACATACCCCAAGCACATGTCCCCTGAGACTCACAAGAGGTGCGGAGCCCACCCCTGAACTCATACCCATGGCCAGGAGGTAAAATTGAGCTCAGGCCTGAGCCCCAAGACAGAACCAAACACAAACATTAGCATTCCCCCAAATGTAAGGACCACACAGAGTAAGAATGGATACCTACAATATAGAGTTACCAAGAATTGACCAGGTAGTAGATGTTGTGGGGCCTACTCATCTAGAAAGGAAAAGCCTGAGTAGTCACAGAGTGGGCCAGGATTTCTAATATTCCCACAGTTCCCTAAACCTGTGCAGGCTCAACAGTGGCAAGCCAAGCTACTGGGAAGGTATAGCCACTTCAACAGGAGGCCTTCCTGAAATCTCCCCACTCCCTTTGTTCATCCCTGGACCAACTATAGACCTATCGCAGCCACCCTATCTCTAGCTTTGACCCAAGCTGTCCCCAGGATCCAAGGGCAGATAGATGCTAGCAGGTTGTGGTTCGCAGGCCCTTGGCAAGTGGCCCCCTGCATAGACCAGCTCACCACATGGCAGTTTACTTCTTCAAACCAGCAAGAGAGAGCCTCTGGCTTCAGTGAGGGCTCACGCTATCTTTTCAGACTCACCTGATGAAGTCAGGCTCAGCTGGGATCATCTTCCTTTTGATTAACACAAAGTCAGTTGATTTGGGACCTTAGTTACACCTATGAAATCCCTTCTTCTTTGCCATATTCTTTTGGCTAGAAACAAGTCACAGGTCCCTCCCACACTCCAGTGGAGCAGACGATACAGGCCATGAACACCAGTGGGTGACAGTCATAGGAGCTAATAGAATTTTGCCTCCCTCAGGTTGCATTTTTCTCTCTCCAGCTACCCTGTCCCCAAATACAGTGTATCTATTGGATTTTTCATAGGTTCTGCCAGCATCACATACCAAAATGGGAAAAAGCTGCCCTGTATCCATGAAAAATGGGAAGCTAGAGGAAAACTCAGTGTGCCTATACTTTCCATGGACAGAAATCTATAAGCATTGTGTTCCACCTTGCAGGCTCTTACAGAGAGATTTTTGGCCATGTTCTTGTTTTTTAAAAGACACCCCTGAATCAGTGGAAATAATAGGGCTTATGAAGTTGTCCAGTGACAGCCCCTGCTCCGTATTTCTCACTGCTCACCAGCAGTCACTCTTATAGCAGTGGGTCAATTGGCATTGGAACAGAAGTCAAATATAACAAAATAGGTCGCTTTCAAGTGGTTCAAGGTGAAGTCACTATATGGCATTAAGGACTGGGGCATTATGTGGAATTATTAGAAAAAGTGAAATAGGGGCGCCTGGGTGGCTCAGTTGGTTGGGCGACTGTCTTCGGCTCAGGTCATGATCCTGGAGTCCCGGGATCGAGTCCCGCGTCGGGCTCCTTGCTCAGTGGGGAGTTTGCCTCTCTCTCTGACCCTCCCCCCCTCATGCTCTCTATCTCATTCTCTCTCTCAAATAAATGAATAAAATCTTAAAAAAAAAAAAAAAGAAAAAGTGAAATAGAGTAAACAAAGCTTTTCAAATATCTGTACCCCAAGTACAGTATATCAACAACCAGCATAGCCCATAGGCCTATGGATTATGTGATTTACAGCTGAAAAATAAAAAATAATCCTGAATGTCCTAGTGAGTCCCAATGGCCTAAACACCAATCAGAGGTAGAGTAGGTAAGTGGGATCCTACTTCCCCTGCTCTGTTCCCACCGAAGTTCTGTACTGTTTTTCTGGACAAGCTCCATGTGGAAGCAAGTACCACCACCATGGTGGGCACCTCATTCCCACAGTGGCTCTGGAGCGCAGGCTCAGGACAGAGCTTTCATCTGAATGGATGCCAAGGCCAGAGCTGAGCTAGATAATTCAAACCGGTATACTTGTGCCGGGGCCCAGAGGAAGAACAGCAAGTTTTAGGAATCAAATTCAGGCAACAAAGAATTAAAAGAGTTTCTGAGGAAGGAACAGAAAAATCCAAGACAGCCAAGAGAGAGTCTTGAAAGCCCTCTGTTAAGGGGCCAAGATGGAATATGAGGGTCCATTTCAAGGGCCTAGCACGGGCAGACACCATGTCAAAGGTCTCACCCCAGCCAGACATTTATTTATATCCCAGTTCTTGTTCCTCATAAAGGATATTCCCCTTTCAGGAACCACAAAATCCAAAGTACATTCTCTGTGTGATGGAACTTCAGCCACGGGAAGATGAAATACTTCAGTGTGAATTCACTGAGCCCATCACTACACTCCAATGTGCCAATGCTAATAACAGTTACCAAGACAGTTCTAGCTCACCATTTTGCCTCCTCCACCAACCCACAAATTTCCTACCAAAAAAACACTCTATCTTAATCCTTAAGTGCTATCTGAATCTGAGTTCTATTATAAATATGCTAATGATTGGCAATCAGTAGACACAGTGAGGTTCCAGCCAGCCAGCCTCAGAAAAGGCAGACATCTCCAACGTTTCACTCTTCCAAACTTGGCAGGTTGTAGTATGATGAAGGATTCCAAAGCATGTAAAGTATTTTCTTTTCCTGTAGATAGAAAAAAAGAAAGGGGGAAGCAAGTTGCCAAACCCTATACATCCTCTCTTTCCAGGCTCCATCGTGTCCTCTTTGTTGCCTTGTGCCTGGAGTGTTGCAATGCCCGTCTATGTTCCTATTTTTAGTACAACACTCTACATCCTGGATGTTTCTAGTGGGTCAATCTATCACTTTCATCTTGTGACCTCTCTGCTTAAAAAAGACAATTATTCCCCATTCCCCATTGAATAAAATCTGGGATTCTGGGCCAAGCATTTGTGCCCAGCACACTCTAACCAGTATCTGAGCTCCCTGCCCCTGCTCTGCCCATATTTCCATCCTACCGTCTAATCACTATCTCCAGATCATGTCTTGACTTTCCTGCCTGCACATTATTGCTCACTCCATTCCTCCCAAATGGAATATTCTCCCACCTTTCCCACCAAAACAGTCAAGATGCCCCCTCCCTGACCTTCCCCTTTGAACACTCCAGCAATCTGTATACTTCTCACTTGACCTCCCAAATTGCCAGGTATTGGGAGGGGGGGATTTATATGTGTGTATAGCCCTTAGGGAGGGGACTGGCTCACAATCACAGTCATCTATGTGCTTCACAACATCGTTTGTGCCTTAAATATGGAAAGCACTTAGTATTTGTTGGATGGGTGAGCAAGAACAATTTTCAATTCTTAGACATCCTAACTTATTAGATTACTACCTGGATTCACCATTTATTATAAAAGGAAGATTTACATATATGCTTAATATATATATATATTATTATTTACATATATACTAAAGTCTATACATATGCATATTTGTCATTTTTCTCAATAAATGGCAGCAAGTTTGAATATATAAAAATAAAGATGAAGAAGTCTAGGCAAAGCATGGAAATATGTATAACACAATGCCCAATTTTAAAAGACAGTGAAATATCAAGTTTTCTAACATTATTAGGTAAGATATGTGTGTATGAGATATAATCTAGAAGAAAGAACACAGAAATTAAATGGTTTTGCAGAGTAGTGAGATTTAGTTTATTGTTGAATTGATTAAATGATACTGTAGTAGGACTGACATTATACATTACTTACTATTCCCATGTGCCAAGGAAAAAGTGGTTTCCTTATTTCCTATAATTGAACTTAACTTTGAAGTCCCTCCCACATGTATACCCTCTAAAGACCAGGGTCAGTCTGAACAAGCCTTCTAATTAAAAGTCACACCATATCCTCTATGTAAGCAGCCTCTGTCAGCTAATTATCCCATCTATTCTAAAGCCACCTTCCCACCAGAGCTGTTTATCCTTTTCTTTCTGCCTCCTCAAGATGCCTCCAGTTTCAAGAAATATTCATATATCCTCAGGTAATGGGAGTCCCCTGCAGGAACTCCTCTAGGTCTCACTAGCTCCCAGGTGAGGGACATCCCCTCTCAATTGGTCTAGACATTAGCTCCTGGTACCACTGCTGAGTGCTGGCCCTGCTCGCTTCTTCAGGGAACTATGTGAGCTCCCTGTGCTGGAATGTCTGCAGAGCATGCCCCTGGATCAAGGCTGGGGTCTACACACATGGCTATGGGGCCACAGATCTTGAGTCTCAGCCATGTTCACCTTCAGGTTCAGCTTGACCTCCTCACCAAATAGCCTTTTCCCCCAGGGGACCTGCCACCCCTCACCCAGTCAACCCACAGCAGGCGCTGGATCTCCCGCCTCAGCCATGGTGCAAAACCTCCCGAGGCTCCTACAGGAATGCCTGGCTTCCTTTCTCACAGGATGCTGGGGAAGAAGACACAAAACACCAGGTGAGGACCTGCTACCTCAAACTCCCTTCCTTGTTCTTCTATAGCTGCCCTATCATGTTAGAAAAAGATGCATGTACCCAGATGTCTTTGGAGTCTCAGAAACACCTTCTAAATGTTTCCAGACCCTGCTATCATCCTGAGATTCACCTATTATTTCACTCCTTCTGACTCTCTTGGGAACCACATGCTGTTTGTTGGGCAATGGTTTTACATTATATCCTGCAACCTCCCTTTGCCTTATGGTAAAGCTTATGGTAAAGCTTTAGGGTCTGAATCTGTCCATTCTCATTCTTGATATGTAATTGAAGATTTTGGAGTTTAAAAATTTTTTTCTCTTCCCTCAAAACTTGGCTTTCAAAATAATTTCCTTGCTCAAGAAAGGACTCAAGAAAGAGAGCTTCAAGTCTCAAAGTAAGTTAATGAACAATTTGTTCTTCACTTTTGATGCTCCAAGTGGTACTTGGAATGATAGATAGGCATTGCTTGGGAGCTTGTCAGAAATGCAGAAGCTCAGGCCCCCATGGACCTTCTGAATCAGAATGCACCTTTGAATTGCCTTTGACCCTTAAATGATTATTGTCCTTAGTAAAGTTTGAACAACATTGGTCTAGGAAAATCTCTTCCCTCATAGATTCACTTTCATAGTGGGTGGATTGAAAGAATATGTAATTTACAAGGCGACCAAGAAGGCACTGGTTTAATATTTTTGATAATAAAAGTCCACTCTTAGTCATCATGAATAGATGGTACCTTTGCAAAAAAAAAAAAAAAACACCCTGGGGAAAAGCCAAACTCCTTCTTTGCCCTGAAAAATGGTAACTGGTTTATGGGAGGAGTTCTCAGACCCTTTCAGCTTGAACCTTCCCATGCCCCTGAGTACCAGTGTGTGAGGCAGAGATGGTATCCTATGATTTCATGTCACCTTGACAGTCTCTGATCATATGTGTGTCCTCGCCCTGTTTTAAAGTTTAAACTCCAGAGGCTCAGTGAAATTAACCAACTCACTCAGGGTCCCCAGCTCCTAAGAGAAGAGCTGGGGGCAGAGCTGGGTCATTCCAGTAGGGCATACATCCAATGTCTTTCCCAAGCTGTTGAGAAGAAGAGAGCCAGTAAAAATCTTGTTTCTCTGGTTTTAGAAATAACCATGGGAAAAAAGAAAGAAAGAAAAAGAAATGCTGGCCTTGAATCACAACAATTGGGTCCTCTATATTACCTTCTCTGGGAGAGTAGGATTCGCCTCCATGATACCAACCTCAGACATTAGGATTCCTGTGTCCATATGATGACAAGGAGGAGGAAGAGGAAGAAGAGGAGGAGGGGGACATAACAACTAGTTAAGTGTCCAGTTTTACCAGAGGAAGCAATAACAATCCTTAAAAAGTATATATTCTTGCTATTCTTTTCTCCTCCTGGAATAGACACCTGGCTGAACAGATAGGCAGCATGGGACACACAGGCAAGGCCTGCAGCTGTCTTGGATAATGTCACCTCTTCGAGCTTCTCAAAGGGAGTTTCTTGGGCACCATGCAGCCTGTATTGTAAGTGAGACCACTTCCAGATTCACTCAAAATCCATGCAGGTGTTTCCACAACCTATGATGGCCATCATATAGAGAAATATTACTGTATTTTTATAGATCATGATTAAATCAGAGAGTATCCTCACTGTGAGCCATCACTGAATGCATGACAGCCATGATCTCCACAATGCTTAGAGAAAGGAATAACCACTATCTTCCTTGAGAGATGAAGAAACAGAGTCTCGGGGAAGCTAAGTAACCTATCCAAGGTTATCCATCTCATAAGTGGTAAAATCAGAGATGCACGTCAAAGTATTGATTCTAAAGCTCATGCTCTTTTCCACTACTATCCATCAATTTAACTCCTCAACCAATGAAAACCTTTGATCTAGACCACCTGTTAGATTGGGTGTTAAGCCTCAAGGAGGAGCAGTCACTGGCAGAGCCCTGAGGGAAAAAAACACCCAGCAGGGGGCTGATGAGGGATCTGTGGGGATAGAGAGGCAGGAATCCCCAGACATCAAAGATGGTGACTAACAGAGAAGGTCCTGCCCACCATGTTGACACAGTTGCAGAGAAAATGTGGTGCTGATGAATAAGGTTAAGCTAAAGCAAAGTTGAGGTTTTTCCCAGACCCCATTACAGTTCCTTCTCACACACCCCTTTGAGAAACAGTGGTTTCAATATGCACTAGTGGTGTGCTTTCACCTTTTCTTGTAAAATTTTAAATAAACTCAACCATAGCTATTCCAGGTACTGGGGATATGCTGCAGTTTTAGCACAGACCACGGAACATTTTAATGTAGAGTTTCCTACCAATATGATGGCCAAAGGTCTCTTTCCCATTTCATTTTCCAGCACATTTCCACACGAGTAAAAGAGGTGATCCATGCAGTTGCTTACATAAAATCAGGAAAGGGATATACTTTTGGGTTTTCGAACCCTAGGAAAGAGGGTGCTCCCTGATAAAGAAATTGTTTAAGTGAAGGAACCAACCCCACCACCCACCCTTCAATGCCTACACACACACACACACACACACACACACACACCGTCCACACGTTGGGGTAGCCTACTAGCCACTCAACTCATCCTTTCCTGCCCTCCCAGGTCCAACCAAGATGGAGGCCTCCGTTCTGGCACCTTACCATTGCCTGCTGCTCAGCACTGGCATCCAATCAGCGCACAGAGAGAATACGGACTCTGCGGCAGACACCAGCAATTGAGATGAATACCAATTCCTCTGCGAAGACCCCTGGAGAATTCATTATGTCGGTTGTTCTTCTGAATACTCCTTTAAACATGCAAATCCCTTCAGCACTGCTGTACTCATAGTTGAATAGAATATGAATCAAAGGCTCAGCCATTTCCTTTTATGCTCTGATCATAAAGTCTGAAACATCTCAAGTTTGTGTATGTGGATTTTTTTTTTTTAACCAAAGGAAGCTAAAGCTTTACTTATTATTCAGAGCTGTCCAAAACGATATTAGGAAATGGGAAGTTAGTCCTTCAGATGTTATCCAGATTCAAAAATTAAAATGATTAATGTCTAGAACATAAAAATTATGAGAAAGACCATTGGAATAGTGATAAAAATAAAGAGATGGTGGAATTTCCAGATAAATTCTGAAGAGTCTTGTAACTGATGTAAGGTCCCATTAACCTCATGGGGATCTAATCAAAGGCTTTCTGTTAAAAGTAAATCTGAGACTCAGGGAGTGAGAGTTCTTGCAAGGACAGGTGAAATTCCATCAGTACTTCATAGAAATGGCCCTGAAAATGGGATGTCCCTTCTCACACATAGTAGGAATTATCACAGTCCTGGTTTTTGCACAAAAATGTTTAGGGTCAAATAGTAAGAGGTTTCTTCTATGATATATAGTCTAGTTGAGTCGCCAGTACATTGCACTTTCTGACCTCAGTTTTAGGGAGCAGCTGGAGATCCAGCCTTCACTATGAGGATTTTTCATGGTGAGATAATTTTATCTTGAGTCCCTATTTACTACAAGTGAATCATCTCACCAGGAAACGAGAAGCAAGGCAATAGTTTACTTTCTACTTAATAAGGAACAAAGTTCACCATTACTCAATACTTTAGCTTACTCTTACACCACTGAGTGTTGGAAATGCATAGTTTTAGAATGTTTCTGTTCAAACTTGGCATTTATACCTACCTTCCTTCAAGTAATGAAAAGGCCTTGTGGTTCAGGGAGAATTGTAGTGGAGAAATAATCCTGTTAACTCTCTAGTTGACATCGATCTCACTGTTCCTAAATGTTATCCCTAAAAAGTGGAAAAATCACATTACTGAGTTCTGAGGCACTTTTCTGAGGAGCACATTTCATAGTTCCAGTGCTTGTTGACAGAATATAACTTTTGATGAATGCAGGTGATTCACTCTACACGTTTCTGAAAATTCAAATTTGGAAGGTTGATCCTATCTTGAAGGAGTTGGAGGGGACTCCTGGCCTCTCCACTCTTAGGAATACAGTGCTGGGGTACAGAGCATGTGATAACTGTTATTATTATATGTCTACTTGTCTCTCCCTTCCCTATCAGCCATTCTTAAAGATATCTAAAGATATCTAAAGATAAAGATCACTAAAGCCAAATCACATTGAAAACTTCACAATGATGATGAGGCACTTATCATCATTATCCTTGTTTTATGACCAGGATAAGGCCTCTAAATCTAGGCACTAGGAAATGGAGACAGTAGAATTTAAACGGATGATATCAGAGCCCCAAATATATCCCCCTAAGCCCACCCTCCATCTGTCAGCATATGCTGTCAGCAGAATCCTACCTTCCCCACACAGGACTGGAAGTGCCTAGAGAATTAAGATTGCCCAGCAGCAGCTGTTGTCAATCAATGACTGACAGAACTTGGTGCATACATACCCCAGCTCCCTCTCCCCTTGATAGGAAGAGCCCTGACATCCTTGTTCCGTTGTGTCTCCCAGGGTCCTCAGCAAAATTAAGCCTCAGTGGCCCTTAGCAGTAACTAACTCAATGACATGCCCCTTATTGTCCACCTTCCCTTCCCAATCTCACTTTGCACACCTTTCCAAATGTTTCCTGGCCCAAACACCCTGTTTATATTCGAATGCTTGGATCTACTTCTAGGGGAATCAAAATGAAACATAGATCTTTTGACTCCCAGTTCTATATTTTCATTTCATGTGATAATTTCCTGGCTTTCTCATCAGTTTGGAGTTTTCTGGAGAGACCATCAGAGGCCAGAGGTAGATCTCTCCTTCCAGAACCAGGCCATGTCCATTACTGCATAGTAGAAACCAGAGAATGTTGGTCTCAGAAGCATAGCCTCCCCACCCAGATTAGTGCTATAGCTTCCTAAGTGGTTGTATCAGCTGAGTTCCCTAAAGGCAGCCTGTAAGTCAGAGCTTAGCATGTGCCATGGTTAGGAAGCATCAGTGGGATCAATGCCTGGTGTGGGGAGAGGAGGCAGGAGTGAGAGGGGGAACTGTTGGCCCCAAAGCAGTCTTGGTCTACCCCATAGGGAGCCCCAGAGCTAGTGTGGCTCTCAGATTTGTCTGAAATTGGGTTGAGATGACTGGGCCATGGGTATTGGAAGTGGACCACCCTAGGAAGGGCTGTGACCTCAAGGGAGGTTATCTCTACAGAGGTGACCCCAAAAGGACTGACAGCTGACTAACTTGTCCTTCTTTGACACGGGCCAATTGAATAGTGATCCTACGTCCCACCTCACTTTCCTCCATGCTACTGAGAGAACAACCATTCCAAACCCTCAGTGACTCCTCATCCTCAAGAAAAGAGATCAAATTCCTTAACCTTCAGCTCCTCTGGCAACTCTCCCTTCTCCCACCACAATCTGTTTCTCCCAGGATGCTTCCGGCCCCCACTGTCGAGCCACGCCCACACCCCTGCACTGGTGTTTCCCTCTAACTAGAGGAGCCCTTGGTTCCTTTCAGCTTGGGGAACAAACTCTTCCTCTTCCCCCAAGATTTGACTTAAATATCACCCCCTCAGACAGGAGGCACCTCAGCCTTCCCATCCAAGGAAGAGCAAATTGCTCCCGTCTTGGGGGTACACCGCCTGCTGCTGCAGCAACACATTGCATTGTGTTCAGTTTGGTTCTGGCCTACTCCCAACCCTGTGAATTCCTTGAAGACATTTGTGATGCCCATGAGCTGTGAATCCACAAATATACTGGGGATTCAGTACATGTTTGTCCAATGCATTTTGGCAGAGCTTCTCCCAAAGTGTGAATAAATGTGCCTTTAAATGAGAGCTAAGACCAAGATTGATGCACATTCCTGTCACAGCTGGGGCAGGAAAAGAATGAGGGCCTCATCAGGAGTCTTGGAATCACAAAACTCCTAATTCCTGAGCTTGCAAGCAAGAGAAGAGAAATTAGGTTCCATCACTGCTATCTCTGGCTACAACCCAAAGGAAGAGGCTCAGAGTAGAAACACTTGACAAGCCTCTTGACTAGAATTGCTAGCATTTAATTGGTTGGTGTTCTTGGAAATATTTTAGCATAAATTAAATACAAAAACAATGCATGGATACATTCTTCTTGCAAAAAATTTAAAACATTACAAATAAGGGCAAAGTCCCCTTTAACACCCCCTCACCCCAGTGCACACTTTTTCTTCCCCAGAAAAGTGTGGTGTGGATCTTTCCAGATCCTCTATGCACTAGAGAAACACAGTCACATGCATACACAGACATGTACAAGAATATTCATTGCAGTATTGTCCATAATAGCAAAATTTGCAGTTCTCTCATAACATGTACTATTGGTCAGCTTCCCTCTTTCCATTTTTGTCATTTGGTGTGGGGCTTTCAGTAAGCTTTTGCAACTGCTACTCCAACAGAGCCTACCCTTGGGCTCTAAGAGCCACTTGGTGTGCTCCCACAGAGAGTTCCAAGTACCTGGGAATGTATGACCTGACCCCAGGAGATGCCTTAACCAATGATGGGTGCAGGAGTGAGAACTCACACACTTTAAAGTCTCCTGTGAAGTCAGACTGCAGCTCCTGTCTGCAGGGCTTTGCCTGAGATGGCTCCTTACTAGTCTTCTCCTCCTACACCCATCCCTTACCTGGGACCACTAGCTTAATAAATCACATGCACATGAGCCCCAGCCCTCCAGGCTCTGCTTCTAAGGAACTCACCCCTGAGACACAAGCAGTAGTAAATTGACTAAAGATTGGTGGAATGCATATATTATATTGTAGTGAAAAATAAGAGGTCATTGTGTATGTGTTAACATCAGAGAATCCCATATCCCCAAGACATACCTTTGTGTAGGAAAAACCAATTGGAATATGGATGTGTGTGCTAAAATAACATTTCAGGAAAAGAATAACACTGAGCAATGATATAAGAAAGTTAACAAAGTGGGGCGCCTGAATGGGTGGCTCAGTGGGTGAAGCGTCTGTCTTCAGCTCAGGTCATGATCTCAGGATCCTGGGCTCGAGCCCCAAAGGCAGGCTCCCTGCTCCCCGGGGAGTCTGCTTCTCCCTCTACCATTCACCCCACCCCTTCACCCCATACTATCTCTCTCTCTCAAATAAAAAAAAAAAAAAAAAACCTTTAAAAAAAAGTTAACAGGGGCACCTGGGTGGCTCAGTCAGTTAACTGTCTGTCTTCGGCTCAGCTCACGATCCCAGACTCCTGGGATCAAGCTCTGCAACAGGCTCCCTGCTCAGTGGGGAGTCTGCTTCTGCCTCTCCCCTTGCTCATGCGCTCTCTCTCTCTCACTTGCTCACTCTTTCTCTCTCAAATAAATGAAATCTTTAAAAAATAAATAAATAAAAAAGTTAAAAAAAAGTTAACAAAGGCATGATTCTCCCCTCACACACCACCATGTGCTCCTGCTTTCTTTTTTTTTTTCCCCTGCTTTCTTTTTAGCAGCCTGACTTCTTCTGTTTTTCCAAGCAATGAGCAAAGCAGCTGCTGATTATGGGGACTTCTTCTTTTTTTTTTTTTTTTAAGATTTTATTTATTTATTTGGCAGAGAGAGACACAGCGAAAAAGGGAACACAAGCAGGGTGAGGGGCGGAGGGAGAAGCAGGCTTCCCGCCTAGCAGGGAGCCCGATGCGGGGCTCGATCCCAGGACCCTGGGATCATGACCTGAGCTAAAGGCAGTCGCTTAACCTACTGAGCCACCCAGGCGCCCCTAATTATGGGGATTTCTGCTCCCATTCACCACCCAACCAGGTCCCATGGAAAAAGGGAGAATTTTCCTTTGCTAAGAGCAAGGTTTCCATTTTCTTATGGAACAGGTGGCTACGTTGGTCAGCTTGAGAGAGTGAGATTTTTCAAGTTACCTGAAAAGAATCCAAGTAGAAGTGTTTGCTTTTTTGTTTTGGTTTGGTTTGTGTTGTATCTAAGGTAGAAGTTGGCAAATGTTCTATCCCAGAGCAAGTTCTCCAGGCTGGCCTGAAACAGTTGGTGGGAGGAGTGGCAGTCTGGTAGTGGCAGCTGAGGATCCTTCTGGAAAAACAAATGAAGGAGGCTTCTGCCAGATTTGGGTCACCCAGAGAACATCACCTGGGTGGAAGACGGCTTTATGGGTGAGAGAACAGCATAGTACAGAGATTAAGGGAATAGGAAGGGAATCAGAAAGAATGGTGAGCAACATATTACCATGAAGGTAAAGAGGGGAGTTGCAAAACCATTTGGAAGTGGAGGCTTTCTGGACTTCAGGAAGAGAGCAGGAAGGAAAAGGGGACAGTTTCATCATGTGGTAAAGAGCTTAGGAACGGTTGGGGTTATTGTCTGCACAAAAAATGAAAGGCTGAATTTAGCCTTCAAAGGGAGGGAAAACCATGAAATTAAAGCCAACTGAAGCTTCAGACTGCTTGTCATGTTGAGGCAGGCTCCTCAGCTTCTAGCTCTTTGCTATGAAGAGTCACAAGAGGGGAGAACTCATTTGCTAAGCTTGGAGCTGTCCTTGGCCCAGAGCTAAGCAGAGCATTTACATCAGAGTGATCGTTTCAAACATACGGTATCATTTTGAACAAACATAGTTTTCCTTTAAGAAGTTTGTTTTTTATTACAGCTGAGAGGAGAAATTGTAAAACGTTGAGTTCTTCCTCCAGTGTGTTGCTGAGGAACCACACAGGATGCAGGGAGGAAAGCAACACTGACCCATGTTCCCAAGACACCAGGCAGTGGGCTGAGCTGTCATCGTGAGCCTCAACTGATTTCATCCTCACTAGTCCGGGGAGGTGGCTTCTGCTATTCTCCAGGTTTCACAGATGAGAAATCTGAAGCTTCTTTGAAGGGAGAACTAATGAGTCCTTAGTCACCAGTATACCCAGTTGCTCAGGTTCCTGGATGAGAACACACAGTAAGAAATGCATTTTCTATCCTGAAACAGATACACACACAATAATGGAAACGGGTTTTTCAAAAGGACACACATCTTTGCTGTGTGAGATGCACTGAAAGATTCTGTTCTATTCCTTTCCTTTATTTAATGATAGTTTTAGTGGAGCATAATAATGAGCCCTCAATTGAAATTTGAAAAGCACTTGGCTAGGATTTGTTGTAATCTGATTTGATCCCTCCAAAACCAGTCTTCGCAGGTAAAGCATGAGTTTTAAATTAACGCTGCATAGCATCTGTCCTCTATTCTTCCATCTACCCATCCATCCACCCATCCATCTGCCATCCATTCATCTACCCAATAAACATTTATTAGCATGTAGAAGTTGAACCAATTTCCAGATTCTCCATCACAGGAACTGATGCTATCTAATCAACTCTCAGGTCCCAGATGGAAAAACTCAAATCATCAATCCCTGCAAAGAATCAGTAAATGGCAGATACATGCTGTAGAACTGCCCAACACAACAATTATAGATGGTTCCAGAGCTAATGTCTTTGGGTATAACCCCTCCCCCACCAAACAGGAAAACCTTCCTTTGGACAATCAGTCACAAAGACATGAAAACGTGCAAAGAAGGTAAGTGGAAACAGTCACTGTGGCATTCTGAGACATCCCTATTGGAGGTCTCACACAGCAAAGAACATGGATCAGGGACATGAAGAAAACTGAAATCACACCATTCCCAAAGCTCCCTCATTCTTGCCTCTGAATTTGTTGTGAGTCCTGCTAACCATGACCACAGGCTGTTTAAAATTACACCGTTTGCCTTATTTAATTTTCTTCTGCAGTCATAAATATTAATTAAGCTAAACCACAGAGAGCCTGCATTGTGATCCTTTCACTTCCTGAGGTCCATAAGCAATTAAGATCCACAGCCATTTAAGTACTAGCTGGTTCTTTAAATCTGCCCTGTGAATAGACTTTTTAATTTTTTTAATTAGGTCAGATTTACAAATCTTAGTGGTTTCTTTTTTGCTACCTAACTTCTCTTGGCCTGTGGGTGTTCCCAATTTGATTCTCTTCTTGCAAATATGATCTATGTTCCTCCAACAGACTTGTTCATTTTCTCTAAAACAAGATGTAGAAAAGCGTATAAGAAAAGCATAATAAGAATCAGAAATATTTGTGTACAGCCTGTCGGCTCTCCAGTGACAAAACTGCACTTTTCAAGCCTTGTTCATTGTCTTCAAATGGTATTTAATGACAAAAACAAAAGAAATAATTGTAAAAAATGAGGAATATATAAAGGGCAAGTGAATATCTTCTCCCAAACATCCCCAAGGACCCAACTTCTGGGGTGTCATTGTTAACAGTTTTATGTGTGATCTTCCAAACTTTTCTATGCACAGACAGAGTCAGGGTTTATATTTACCAAAACTAAATCAATTCACCCTATCCTGAAACTATTTAACCCTTCATCATAAACGTATACACATTTTACACGATTTTAGAGAGATTTAAGTCATTCTGTATAACAGCTGCATAATATTCCACAATAAAGATGGGTTGATTTATTTAACTATATTCTTTTAGACTTTCAATATTGGGCATGTTGTAGGCACACCACACACGCATACACATGGTGCCAATAACTGGACACTATACCCATGAGCATTTTCTTTCCTCCCAAGCTTTTTAGAACTGCTCCATCTCACTAAAGGAAGGTCCATGGGGAAGGAGAAGAGATCTGGGTCAGAGGGCCTGGGTGGGGATGGGAGGGCTGGGGGCCTGGAGGGAGGTCTTCAGCATCTCTCACTCCTGAGACCACAGCAACAACACGAGTTCCCACCACAGACAGGCCTGCGTGTGAACCCTGAGCCTGATGTAAATGTTAGCCCTTCCACAACCTCTCTATTCTCCCAAATCTGTGTCAACTGGGGGACGGGGAACTCCAGGAAGGAAGATGTAGAAAAAACTCTGTATTCCTAAATTCAACATGTCAAGAGGGAGAAAAGAACGAAACAACCAGGAAGAGGCGAGAAGGCTTCTCCTTCCAATTTCTACGGAACTGTAAGGATCTGGAAGTGGCTCTCAGAGGTGAGGCACAGGACTCCCACCAAGACCAGATGTTCCCCATCATTAGCATCTACTTAGCACTTTATTTTGAAGACTTAGAGGAATGAAGTCACCAGGTTTCTCTCTCAAAGGAAGAGCTAAACTCTCAGGATTGTGAAAGCTCTAGACCCATTTATGTAGACTACTTTGGAAAATATTATACAGACTTTACAATTCTGTATATGATATTAAACAATACATCTGAGATCAGCATCACATATTCCTGTCCTTCGGGCTGAAAGAGGCAAGCCATGTGGTGACCGACTAGCTGCGTGTGAAAGAGCTGCAAAACCAATTTGTATTTTATATCCAGTTCCAAGCAGCTTCATACAATTCCCTCACCAGCCTCACTATCACAACCCACACTGCTTTAAAATCAAACCCAGATTAGGTACTTGGTCTCAAATTCTTACCGTGTTGACATTAATTCTCCAATGGCTTTGATAAATATGAAAGAAATAAGAAGAGTTTGCCCACAGAAAAAATATGTACCCTCCCTTTGAGCAGTTCCTACCTGGAAGGAAGGAGCCCTTTTTGGAATGAATGCCTTATTTAAATTCCCACAAGGAAAAGGTGGTCTAAGCGCTAATTGTGAGTGCATATCGCAAATAGAATAAGCATTAAAGAAACATCCTGAATTTTTAAATTCCTCTCACCTTTGAGACTCAGATTTGAATTCCTAAACGTTTCCTACTTTATACAAAAATATGTGAGTGGCAAAACAAGGGAAACAGTGTTTCTTAACGGGGTGGGGGGAGAGGGAGTTTCACTTTGGTGGTGTCTGTGGGTTCAGTTTTAATTACCCCTGGTCATGTTGTTTTTCTCATGCGCTGGTGTGCAGCATCGGTTCAGCATCTGGTCAAACTCTGTGGAAGAAAATTCCCACTCAGTCACCATCACGAGAAGCCTATGTCTTATCCAGGAGGAGGACCTGAAAACCTGAAAACCCCATTGGAAATTCAATAAACAGGAATCCCCTGTCTCGTTCTCGCTCTCTCGCTGTCTCTATCATTTTTCCATTTTACTTCATTCAAAATGCATGTTGGGATCAGCAAAAAAGCTTGTGAGATATTTAGGAAAGGTCCACAGGGAGGCAAGACCAGCCTGGATCCCGTGGGACCTCTTCCTTAAGAGGAAAAGTTAAGGGGCCTCGGTGGGCATTTGCTGATGCAGTGTGATCACAATGGAAACTTTGCTTAGGCCATTTTCTGTGCTTGGGAAAGGAGTTTCCACATTGTAAACTGATCATAGCCACAGGTCTCCTATCCCTCCTAGCCAAGCAGAGAGGTCCCTGTCTCCTGAAGACCTGTGCAAGCAGAGGAGGTGTGGGACCAGTGGGAGAGCTCTGAGTGGAGCACGGGCTACCGCACTATTTTGCCTGCACCTGCAGACACATTTTGACTCCTGTGAGCCGGAAGGTGGAATCCAGACGGCGGGGAGGGTCAGTGTAGCCACAGGTCAGTGAGGGAAGAACTGATAGAAGGTGAAGAAGGACTTAACACTTGTCATTTTATCAAGTCACATCCCACCATCTATCTCGGGACAGACTGCAGGCTGAGTGTGAAACAGGCCTTGAAGGGCCAGACTGGTCCATCTGTAGCCAGGGACCTGCAGCATGGCTTCACCAGGAAGCTTGTTGGAATGCAAACTCCGGAGTCCCTCCCCAGACCTGCAGAATCAGAATCTGCATTTTAACAAGATCCCCAGGGGATTCCTATGCACATAAAAATTTGAGGGGCGGTCCTAGGTCTGGTTAGTCCCAGTGGGTCACTGTTGCTCTATTATGCTACCCTTCCCTATAAAATAAAGCTCCCACTTTTCAGGAAGCTCCACCATCCTCCTTCTGGAATTACTTTTGGAAGTAAAATTGACAATGAATACAGACTTGTATATTACAAACACTTGAGGGCTGAGTGCTCTCTGTGCCAACTGCTGTTCTCACACCCGCAGGACGAGGTTCTCAAGCCAGCACCCACTACCAGCAGGAGCATCTCCCTGTTGCCTGCTCCTTCTTTCCAAAGCCAGAACCCCCTAGTATCCCATATTCTAGAGGGATTGCAAAAGGTGGTTTTGCATCAGGTAATTTGAACAACACATTGCTCCTGTCTGGCTGCATTCTGGCCAGATCCATTCTGCTGGCACTATGCCAACTACTTCAGAGGATTGAGTCCTTGGTTTTGCTATCAATTCTGGGTCAACACAGGCAGAAACTTCGCCTTGGGTTTTAGTCCATCACCCTGCCAGGAGAAAAACTATTTCTGAATGGTGAAATGTAGATTACCCTTTGGAATGGTCACTGGAAAATTCCTGCATCATGGCTGAAAGGAGGCATGAAAACATAAGGAAAACACGTTCTGCTAGACTCTGTGGCAGAAACAGCAGGAGAAAGTGGAAGGAAACATTTAATCTCTATGAGCACGTGGTGTAGCCTACCTTGTTCAAGGCTACATCCTCACCTCTGGAATATAGTAAGTGCTCATTAAAATAGTTGCTGAATGGACCAACAATATATAAATGCCTCTTCATTGTCACTGCTTAGTATTTGGGCAAGATATGTATAATTCTTTTATGTTTATGCAGAGCCCCTGTATCATCTTGAGATGGAGACAAGAAGCAAACACTTGGTTCTTAACCATGAGACTCAAACTCCAGGTGATGCTAAGCACTTTCTGATCTCCACAACTGTCACACGCTCTCATATGCTTCATCCTCTCATACTTACTGGAAGTGTATTTGTTAACCCACGTAAGTAATCAGTAGCTCACAGATCTAATTTTTTTTTTTTAAGATTTTATTTATTTTTTGACAGAGAGACAGCGAGAGAGGGAACACAAGCAGGGGGAGTGGGAGAGGGAGAAGCAGGCTTCCCGCTGAGCAAGGAGCCCGATGTGGAGCTCGATCCCAGGACCCTGGGATCATGACCTGAGCCGAAAGCAGACGCTTAACGACTGAGCCACCCAGGTGCCCCCACAGATCTAATTCTTAATTACCTCTTTGTGTAGACAGTAACTTCTTTGACATTAGCCATAGCAACTTCTTTCTAGATCTGTCTTCTGAAACAAGGGAACAAGAGCAAAAATAAACTATGGGAATGACATCAAAATAAACAGCTTCTGCACCATAAAGGAAACAATCAACAAAACTAAAAGGCAGCCTACAGAACAGGAGAAGATATTTGCAAATGACATATCTGATAAAGGGTTAGTATCCAAAATATATAAAGAACTTGTACATCTCAACACCCAAAAAGTGTATAATTCAATTAAAAATGGGGAGAAGACATGAACAGACATTTTTCCAAAGAAGACATCCAGATGGCCAACAGACACATGAAAAAATTCTCAATATCACTCATCACCAGGGAAATGCAAATCAAAACTACTATGAGAAATCACCTTATACCTGTCAGAATGACTAAAATAAAAAACACAATAAGCAGGTGTTGGTGAAGCTGTAGAGAAAAAGGAATCCTCATGCATTATTGGTGGGAATTCAAACTGGTGCAGCCACTCTGGAAGACAGTATGGAGGTTCCTCAAAAAGTCAAAAATAGAGCTACCCTAGATTGCACTACTGGATAATTACCCAAAGAATACAAGAACACTAATTCAAAGGGATACAAGCCTTCCTATATTTACAGCAGCATTATTTACAATGCCCAAGTTATGGAAGCAGTGCAAGTGTACATCCATAGATGAATGGATGAAGAAGATGTGGTATATGTATACAATGAAATATTATTTAGCCATAAAAAATGAAATATTTTCATTTGCAACATGGATAGAACTAGAGAGTACAAGGCTAAGTGAAATAAGTCAGTCAGAGAAAGACAAATACCATATGATTTCAGTCACATGTGGAATTTAAGAAACAAAACAAATGAGGAAAGTGGGGAGGGGGTGGCAAACTAAGAAACAGACCCTTGACTACAGAGAACAAACTGATGGTTACCAGAGGGGAGGTGGATGGGGGATGGGTTAAATACGTGATGGGGATTAAGGAGGGCACTTGTCCTGATGAGTAGTGGTTGATGTATAGAAGTGTTGAATCACTATACTGTACACTTGAAACTAACATAACACTGTATGTTAATAAACTGGAATTAAAAACTTTTTTAAAAAGAAAAAAATTATCTCTCTGTATAGCAAAAGATTCTGAAGAAGAAAGATCCAGGGTCTGATTCTTCAGGTCTGTGACCGACTCTTCATGACTCCTGTCCCCAGTGAAGTTTACTGCTTGCCTTTTTGGCAGGAATAACAGAGACTGCCTCCAAGAATAACATTCAAATATATGAAATAGCTCCCAGGGACACAAATGCAGATGCATCTAATTTAGGCATCCCTCAAAGAGGAGTTTATGCTCACTCACGTTGACATGTTATTATTGCTACTAAAAGTTGTCATTTCTTTATTTTTATCTCTTCCAATTATGTTAATTACCTGCTATAATAGTTCATATACTAGAAATGTGCTCAAGATCAAGAATGGTGGACAGGATGCTAAGTATATACCAGAAATATTTGTCGAACCCTGGACCCAAAAGGCAGAGTAGCTGGCCTTCTCCACAGACTCACACAGATGGAAGCAAAGTTGACACCTGCTCAACCCAACCACTGAGAAAGCCCATAAAAGATGAACAATTCATAACTACACCACCCTCCAAGAGCAATCAAATTACATGTTCACAGAGAGAGATCCATGTACCAAATTCATTCTAGTAGCACCCCAAGGATCGTCTTCTTTCTTCTCCTGTGCCATGTTAGAAAGTCACCATCTGTGGCTGGTGTGAATATCACTTCTCTCCTTCCCTCAATTCAAGGAGAGGCATGGCCCACTTTCTGACACAGATAAGAAAAAATAATATTGGTTTGCTTTTTGGAACTCAAACCTTTGGTCCATTTGAATGGTGGCTTCACCCATCTCCTTTTCAGTGTGAGAATTGAATGAATAGCTGTAAGTTAGTGTGCTAAAGTTTCCATGACATCAGATCTAATATTCTTATTACATATTTCACCTTAAAATAATAAAAAACAATTTAATAATAAAATAATAATGGTATAAAATGATACAACTATACTGCAGAAAAGATGTAGATTGAAGGTATGACTCTACCACTCAAAAATCACTTTAGCATCATATTTATTTCATTTTATTTTATCATTGTTTATTATTACTTCTTTTCCTGTGAATCTTGCCCAGGAGAGCAAGATTACATTGTATCCTGGTGTGTTGTGTATTGAACTTATACTGCTGTATTATGCTTTTTTTCCCACCTTTATCAGCATGTTCGTGTGTGTGTGTGTGTGTGTGTGTGTTTCAGAAGACTGGGACATGCTTAATCTTATCTTCAATCTTTCACATAAATCTCCTTTGATAACATACTCTTAGCTAATTACTTTTCCATAAACAACTGGTGTTTGGGCCATCAAAGAACTATGAAAGCCAGCAAAAGAGTATCTGAGGCTGTGTTCAGTACCAAATAGACTAATTTTGATGGTCAGGGTTTTTTTTTTTTTTTTTTAAAGATTTTATGTATTTATTCATGAGAGACAGAGTGAGAGAGAGAGAGGCAGAGGGAGAAGCAGGCTCCCAAGGAGCAGGGAGCCCGATGAGGGACTCGATCCCAGGACCCTGGGATCATGACCCAAGCCGAAGGCAGACGCTTAACCATCTGAGCCACCCAGGCGCCCGATGGTCAGGGTTTTTTAAATAAAATTTCAGAAATAACAACCCACCCGCAAAAAGTGAAATGATGATTGTAACCTTTGGCACAACTATATGCTTTTCTTTATAAAGAACAAAAATTCACCCTGAAAATGCCATTCTGTGAATAAGACAGGTGTGGGCATCTGATTTCTGCCAAGCCAAAAACTTATTTAAAAGTAAAACGTGTGGAACGCCTGGGTGGCTCAGTTGGTTAAGCGGCTGCCTTCAGCTCAGGTCATGATCTCAGGGTCCTGGGATGGAGTCCCCCATCCGGCTCCCTGCTCAGCGGGGAGCCTGCTTCTCCCTCTGCCTGCTGCTCCCCCTGCTTATGCTCTCTCTCTCTGACAAATAAATAAATAAATAAATAAATAAATAAATAAATAAATAAATAAAATCTTTTAAAAAAATAAAAGTAAAACGTATATTTCCACAAGACTTTGCTGTCACCTTTCCATCTCCTCTGTCTTAATCTCACTTGCAGACCTGCCTGATAATGTCCTAGATCAAGGCCTGCGCTGGACATTTATCCTCTGAAGGGCTTCAGGAATTGGAGGATTGATGAACTAAATGCCACCCTCACCCCCGACCCCCGCCCTTGGTATTTTACAGGTTATTTCTTAGGGAAGCTGAGCTCTGTTTATTGATATCCCCTTCTCCGGGCTAGTGTCATATCACAGAGAGAGCTCCCAGGTGAAAGGGGTTTTGCTAGGGGAATGCAGGATAGTAGCGTCTTCTCCCCAGCAAGAGCAGAGGAGGCTCAGATTTGAGCCCAAGTCAAATCCGCTGGGGCAGCATCCAGAATAAAAACAGCGTGCTAACCCCAAGCACAGTCGTCAGTTATAAGGCGGCCTTATACGGAAACGGGGCAGCACCCAACGAAAAGAAAGGAAAACAGGGAGGACACGGTCAAAGGAAAGCTTTGCAGGTCTCGGTCCTAGGTACGGTTTAAACTAAGGAGGTATCAGGGGAAACATCTGTTTTCAACCCAAGTTACCCGCGAACTTTTTCCTGGAGAGAAGCTCCCCAGAGCAATTTACAGCATTCCAGCCTGAGGCTTTCGTGCCAGACGCTCTGAATAAACCTTTAGAAACCGAAGCTGCCGGGGAGCACCAGGAGTGTGCCGGGGAGGTAGCGCCTCCAAAGACCTCCGCGCCGGCGACGGAAAGCGAACCTCGGGCTGTGTGAACGTTCCTGCTTCCTCGCAGCAACCGGCGCCTACAGCGCGCTGCAGGCCGCCCTCGCCTTCCTGGGAGCGGCCGCGCGCGCTCGGGAGGGTCGCGTACTGGCGGCTCGAACCCGACCCGAGCCCTCGGCGCCTCCGAGGAGGCAGGAGGCGGTTTGGGTTTGCGCAGAACTTCGGGGAACTCCAAAGAAATGCCAAACCCGTATCTGAGAGGCGGGGAAAAGGTGCCCAGGCGCCTGGGTTTCGGGCTTAGGAGCGCAGGGGTAAAGAGGGCTCGTGTCGGGCCCGAGGACCGCGCGGCCGATAGGGGGCGTCCTGTCACTGCGGAAGCCGGTGGCGAGCGCGCCCGGGTGCGTCCGGATCCCGACCACCAACTCTGGCGAGAACTTGGAAGGTTCGCTCTTTAGGAAGGGAGCACTTCTTCCTCCCGCGGACCTCCTCTCCAGGTCCCTCTCGCTCCTTTTGCTCGTGCAATAATTTCTAGAACCATAGTTTCGATCTGGAGCAAAAAGAGAAAAGGCAGCGGAACACATACACATATGCACAGATTAGGTTAACCAGAATGTGCGATTCCATAACACCAGAAAGCTATCTGTCGTTGTTTCGCAGGTTTGTCTGTTTGGGCGTCTCTCTCTCTCTCTCTTTTTTTTTTTTTTTTTTTTTTTTACTGAATTTGAGAAGCGCTCCTTGGTGGGTGAGATTGACAGTGTGTTTTGAGGTGTGTGTATGTATGTAACTGGCCCTAGGCCTCTGCAGAAAGCTTTAAAAAAAACAAGTAACTTACCTTTTGAGCACCAGTGCGCACCCCTCTTCCCCAAGCCCTGGGGAGAAGATTTAAATTGCTCCCCTCATGCTCTGAGACCCGGTGAGAGATGCTGGGAATCTGGTTCCTTTGGATCCCCAGCACACACTTACACTAAGGTGCATACACCCCACAACACACTTCCCAGGTGCACTGGGCCTGCTGGCCTCTCCCCGGAGCCCTCCGCGCTGCGAGTGGCTTTCAAAGCCACGCAGACTTCGGATTTGGGGGATCCTGCCCTGGAACTCTCTAGGTGGGGTTCATTAACCCCCTCACTATGAACGGGTCAAACCATTTGAGGTTCAGCACAAAAGGTGGTGCCAGCGACTGCATCTGGTTCAAAGTGATGCAGGCCTGAGATACCTGGGGAAGCGGGAAAGGGTGGCTTACTGCTCTTCCTTGCTGTCCTTCTAGACTGACCCTCACACAGTCCTTCCATTCTCGGTGCTCAGCTCAGGGCCTGCCACCTCGCCCCTGTCTTCTGGCACCATTGCCCATCATATCGGACAGGTGCGCCAGATACCCACGATTTCCTATTTGTTCTTTATCTCTGAGATGGGGGCACAGGGCTGGATCCTCATGGCCCAGCCTGTTTTTAGAACCAAGAAAAGAAGTCCACATCAAACACCTGTAATACCCCAAAACCCTGCAATCTGGGCTCATTAGGGTGTTGATAGCTGGCCCAGGACAGATGATAATCTGAACCCAGAAGCTGGAGCAAAAATAAAAAGGAAGTATATGATTGCGAGGCTTCTAATTCTTACAAAAGAGCCCCTCAAGAAAGCAGAGAACAGAGACCCTCCTGAAGTAAATTCCATGTGTCCCATTATTGATTCCTTTATTCCCCTCTCTCCTCCCGCCTCACCCCCCACCTCCTGCCCTGTTTGTTTTAGTTACGAAATGCTGTGGGCACCTCGGTTGTGACTGCAAAGTAACCTTGAAACACGGCGTCCTGAATGTCAGAGACAAATAGCAGTCTCCCAACCGTCGACTGCAGCTGGCGGGGCCGCGTGCGCCCTGCTCTGGGCGATCGGACAGTGTCTTGCCCGACAGCCACCCCCCTGCCGGTCGCCGGAGGCTGGGCTCGGAGGAGGCGAACGCCGCGACGGCCGGACCAGGCGCTCCCCGAACGCCTTCCGGAGCCTCTCTGGGTCTTAACTGTAACCGGGAGGGGCCTCCCAGGAGCAGCGGCAGGCGAGTTCAAGGTGTGTACAGTTTTTCTAAATACGACAGCGCTTTGCAAATTGGCTCTGTCACCGTCTTGTCGTTTTGACAGGGAATGAGCACTGAGAGAGAAGAAACCCGGGATGAGTAAATGCGGCGTTTCTAAGGCTCTGCGGAGGGGCAACCTGGCGCAGAGGCCGGGCGCGTCCTCGGACAGGCGCACCAGGCGCCGGGCGCTAGGGGACCGGGCGGGGGTCAGAGCCTTGGGCCGCTCCAGGGGTGGCTTCCTCCCAGGTCCCTCCTCCCACGGGTACTCCCCGCGCGCGCGGGGGGAAAGGGGGCTGGAGCAGGGAGCCTGCGCGCCCACTCGCCCCGCTCGCCTGGCCTGGTACTGGTGTGGGGCGCGGCGGCAGTGGGGCGGGCGCCGGGCGCCGAGGGGCAGGTGCCGGGCGCCTGCCGAGGCTCCCTCTCACCTAGGTGGGAGCTGATTATTCAAATGGGCTGCCCCGGGTCTGGGGATTGGAGGCCCGCGCCGGCGCGCCGCGCTATATCACCAGCCGCCCACGTCACTGCGGCACTTGTCGGCTCCGCGATCCACACCTCCTCCTCCTCCTCCTCTCCTCCTCCTCCTCCTCTTCCTCCTCCTCCACCTCCTCCTCCTCTCCTCCTCCTCCCTCTTTCCACCCCCCCACCCGCCCCCGCGCCGCGCGCTTCCCGCCGCCTCCCGGCAGCTCGCACTGCCAACCTCGGCCTCCGCCCAGCAGCCCGCAAGCGCGGCGGCGGCGGCGGCGGCGGCGGGCGGCGGGCGCTCCCTACAGCGGGGCTCGGGTCGGGCCTCCTCCCATCCTTGGCCCCCTCCTCCCGTGGCTGACCCCTCCCGCCCATTCCAACTACCGCCTCCGGCCGGCCAAGGGAGAAAGAGGGAGTGGAACCGGAGAGAGGGAGTGCGAGAGAGGGAGGGAGGGGACCTAGCCTTGGCTGACTTTTTTTTTTTTTTTTAAGAGGGTGGGGGTGGGGGGTGATTGCTGGTCGTTTGTTGTGGCTGTTAAATTTTAAACTGCCATGCACTCGGCTTCCAGTATGCTGGGAGCGGTGAAGATGGAAGGGCACGAGCCGTCCGACTGGAGCAGCTACTATGCCGAGCCGGAGGTAGGCACTCGCCTTTTCCAGGGGGAAGTGGGGTGGTGGCGTTCGCACTGTTCCCCAACCTCAGGACCGCTTCCCTCGCCGGCACCCGCCCCCCACCCCCAGCCGCTCTGGGCAGCCGCCTTTTCCACCCTCCTTCGACTCAAATGGGTCTCTTTTTTATACGACACACTGTTAGCCTTGAGATAATATTAACTTTGTGATCAAATATTGACTTGCGGCGCCTCCAAATCCTCTTCGTGGCCGAGCCACGCACTATCCTAACAGAGTTATGTTTGGCAGCGCGCGGCTGGGGAGGGGTGGGAGGTCGGCCGGCGAGGGGGTGGGGAGCTGGAGAGAAGGTGGGTAGGAGTTGGGGGCTGAGGTAGAGGCAGATTCAAAAACTAGGGACAAAGAGAAAGGAAGTTTGTGGCTGCAAAGCCCAGCCGCGTGTAGTTCAGTTCTCGGTCTCCGCGTAGTTCAGTTCTCCGTCTCCTCCCTGCCCCTCCACTCAGTGCCTCCAGCTGGCCCCAGACTCTGCGCAGGCACTGGGTTTTGGTTCCCCTGGGGCCAAGGATGGGGTCCCGAGAGAGAGAAAGGATGAACAGAGAGGACCCTGGGACAATTTCCCCTTGAGGCCGCCGGGGCGCCCTAGGCTGTGACCCACAGGTTGTTCACTAGGGTCGGAGGTGGCATCCGAGGCCGCGGCGCGGACTCGGTGTGCTGGCCTGAGAGTTGGGGAAAGGAGATGCATTTGGGGTGCCTGGCTTAGGGGTACCCCGAGGGACCCTTGCTTTAGAATCCGAGCACGGAACAGAAGGGCTAGGATCCGGCCCCATGCAAACTGCCGCAGCCTGCTTGCCACCTCCTCCAGGGCGAGCCCGGCGCGCTCCGGGTGAAACGGACTTGGTGTCCGGGGCAGCGGGGGGGGGCGGGGCAGGAGAGGGAAGGACTCTCCAGAGACCTCCCCGCAGGCGGGGGCCTGGGCTAGCCCGGTGGGTATGTGGTCAGGGCACGCTCTAGTTTCGGTGCTAACCCTGTGCGCCTCCCTCCCTGGGCTCTGTCCGCAGGGCTACTCCTCCGTGAGCAACATGAACGCCGGCCTGGGGATGAACGGCATGAACACGTACATGAGCATGTCCGCGGCCGCCATGGGCAGCGGCTCCGGCAACATGAGCGCGGGCTCCATGAACATGTCCTCGTACGTGGGCGCGGGCATGAGCCCGTCCCTGGCCGGCATGTCCCCCGGTGCGGGCGCCATGGCGAGCATGGGCGGCTCAGCCGGGGCGGCCGGCGTGGCGGGCATGGGGCCGCACCTGAGTCCCAGCCTCAGCCCGCTCGGGGGACAGGCGGCCGGGGCCATGGGCGGCCTGACCCCCTATGCCAACATGAACTCCATGAGCCCCATGTACGGGCAGGCAGGCCTGAGTCGCGCGCGCGACCCCAAGACGTACCGGCGCAGCTACACGCACGCCAAGCCGCCCTACTCCTACATCTCGCTCATCACCATGGCCATCCAGCAGAGCCCCAACAAGATGCTGACGCTGAGCGAGATCTACCAGTGGATCATGGACCTCTTCCCCTTCTACCGGCAGAACCAGCAGCGCTGGCAGAACTCTATCCGCCACTCGCTGTCTTTCAACGACTGTTTCCTCAAGGTGCCCCGCTCGCCCGACAAGCCCGGCAAGGGCTCCTTCTGGACCCTGCACCCCGACTCGGGCAACATGTTCGAGAACGGGTGCTACCTGCGCCGCCAGAAGCGCTTCAAGTGTGAGAAGCAGCTGGCCCTGAAGGAAGCCTCAGGCGCCACGGGCGGTGGCAAGAAGGGGGCCGCGGGGCCCCAAACCTCGCAGGGCCAGCTCGGGGAGGCCCCCGGGCCGGCCTCCGAGACTCCGGCGGGCACTGAGTCGCCCCACTCGAGCGCCTCTCCGTGCCAGGAGCACAAGCGAGGGGCCCTGGGGGAGCTGAAGGGGACGCCGGCCGCGGCCCTGAGCCCCCCGGAGCCGGCGCCGTCGCCGGGGCAGCAGCAGCAGCAGGCGGCGGCCCACCTGCTGGGGCCCCCCCATCACCCAGGCCTGCCGCCCGAGGCCCATCTTAAGCCGGAGCACCACTACGCCTTCAACCACCCCTTCTCCATCAACAACCTCATGTCCTCGGAGCAGCAACACCACCACAGCCACCACCACCACCAGCCCCACAAAATGGACCTCAAGGCCTACGAACAGGTGATGCACTACCCTGGCTATGGTTCCCCAATGCCGGGTAGCCTGGCCATGGGCCCGGTCACGAACAAAGCGGGCCTGGACGCCTCGCCCCTGGCCGCAGACACCTCCTACTACCAGGGAGTGTACTCCCGGCCCATAATGAACTCCTCTTAAGAAGACGGCTGGAGCGGGCTAGCCCGGGACGAGGACAAGAGAGAGGAAGTGGGGCGGAGAGTTTGAGGAAGGGGTGTTAGAGAGATCCAAGGGAGAAGAAATCCATTACATCCCCACCCCCAGGACAGCAGTCTCCCCTCACCTTCCGCAGCTCTCCCTCCCAAACAGAGGGGCCACACTGATACCTGTTATTCTATATAAGGAGGGAAGGCAAAAAGAGAAACAGTCAAAAACAAACAAACAGAAAAGAGGAAGAAAAGAGTAAAAAGCCTCCGGTTTCCACTACTGTGTAGACGCCTGCTTCTTTAAGCATTTGAGAGTTCTGATTTTTTGTTGTTGTCTTTCTCCTCCATTGCTGCTGTTGCAGGAAAGTCTTACTTTATTAAAAAACAAAAAAACAAAAACAAAAAAACAAAAACAAAAAAACCCACAAACTTTTGTGAGTGACTCAGTGTAAAACCATGTAGTTTTAACAGAGAAGCAGAGTTGTACTATTGTTTAAAAAGAAAAAAAAAAAAAAAGATGTAAGGGTCTGTTGTAAATGACCAAGAAAAGAAAAAAAAAATGCATTCCCATTCTTGACACGGTGAAATCCAGGTCTCGGGTCTGATTAATTTATGGTTTCTGCGTGTTTTATTTATGGCTTATAAATGTGTGTTCTGGCTGAAAGGGCCAGAGTTCCACAAATCTATATTAAAGTGTTACTGCCAGTTTTACCCCTTGAATCTTCAAGGTTTTTTTTCCCTTTGCCTGACTTGAAAAATAAACAGGTCCAGAAATTATTTAAAAGTGTGGGGAAGGGGATCCTGGCCGGTTGCAGATTTCATTTTATTTTGGTGAAGGGAGGGCATGATGGTTGTTGTTTTAACATTTTATTATTGAAACTGTCAGACATACTGAAGTTGAACAGATTTTACAGAAAACACACGTACCCATTGCCCAGATCCAACAGTTATTGTTTCACTATACTTGTTATATCACATATCTGTCCAGCTATCTACACCTCCGTTCATTAATTCAGGTTATTTTTTCTAAATGCATTTCAGATGCTATCAAGCGCATTCAGAGTGGTATGGCCATAGACCTAAACGCATTGCAAAGTAAATTTCAGACATCAGTACACTTCCCCCTAAACACTTCAGCAAGCACATCATTAAATAGAAATTGATATTATTTATGATTACTTTTGGAGGTTTTTTTTTTTAAAGATTTTTATTTATTTATTTGACAGAGACACAGCGAGAGAGGGAACACAAGCAGGGGAGTGGGAGAGGAAGAAGCAGGCTTCCCGCGGAGCAGGGAGCCAGATGTGGGGCTCGATCCCAGGACCCTGGGACCATGACCTGAGCGGAAGGCAGACACTTAATGACTGAGCCACCCAGGCACCCCACTTTTGGAGTTTTGAGTTTATCTTTACACACAATGAAACACACAGATCCAAGGTGGACCATTCCCTGGGTTTGATGCAGGTTTAGCTTTAAAGTAGGGAGAAAACTATGTATCTTAATTTCCCATCTGGGTCATGTGAAGGTACAATGTAGTTGATGTCTCTTGGGCCCCAGGGGGCCGACTTCTCTGGGGAGAAGCCTGGATTTTACTGTATTTCCAATCTTAGGCCTCCCTTCAAGTCAGTGAACCCAGACTGGATTTGCAAATTCCTGGTGCAGCACTTTCATCTCTGCTTCTCTGGTACCCCTTTACCCTCTTGTGGAATTGGAACTCTGCCTGGATCCTACAGCCTCAGGTTTCTGTCTACACTCCACCACCCTATCCTACCCTCCTCCTTCACTTAGGTATTCTGCACAGCCTCGGCAGTCCTAGCTATAGTCAGAGAGCCGCAAGGCTTCTGGGACCACCTCCTCCCGCTCCAGCACCTGATCTGGAGAAACAGACTTTCTCCTGGAATTGTTGTTTAAAGGGATCGCTCAGGGTGATGGTCCAAACTTCCTTTTTAAAAATAAGGTATATTTGGGGATGAGGTGGAGACAAGGGGGTATCTTGCGCTGCTTGTCCAGTGATTCTGGCCAGTGGTGAGAGCCCAGGGTCTGCAGATGTGCTTACTCCGCCTCCCCACAAACACCGCAGCCTTTGGACAGCGTTCAGTTAGCCCAGGTTGGGGAGCCAGGATTGCAGGGCCAAAAGGTCTGAGGAGATATTTTGTGAGCCTTAAAAGAAAAATCCAAAAGTATAAAGAAAGACCCAGAATAGATTTTTACAAATCTTGCTGCATCTCCCTACAGATGGCGTAGCATCCCTAAATAGGCAGCCAACCGAACTGGAGACCCCAGAGGCGAAGCGCGGCCTGGGCGCGCAAAGGGGGCCCGGTTTTGACTTTGCCTGGGGCATGTGCGGGCCTACAAGCTGGCGGGGCGAGGGCAGGAGCCAGTGTCCCCGCAGATTTAGGGATGGACCATGCACAGCTGTCTTAAGGTGGGCGGTTATTCTCCGCAGGCTTCTGAAGCCGGGACTTTTTTGTGTCAAAGTTTCACAGCCCAGGACCTTGTTTTCAGGGACTAGATTTTTTTGACCATCTAAACCTGGAGTGTCCCAGGTTCGCCCCAACCCTGGAAACCCCCCTCCCCCGCTTTGCCCTCTGCCACCTTTCGGGGTCTCTGCCTCCTCAAGCCCAGGCCTTCCCACGCGCTTGAGGGGGTTTGCTCTCCCCTCGCATCCCGCCCCCCCCGTCTCCAAATCCCTTTTTAACATGCCACATTGTCCCAGGAACACAAGGAAGAGAAATTGGGGCGGGGTGGGGGTGGGGGGGATCCGGAGGCCGCAGCCAGCAATCAGGCCCGTCTCTCCCCCTGGCAAGGACACACACGTCGTGAGCCCGGCCTGAAATGTGTTTCATTATCACATAAAAGGCTCCCGTGGCGAAGGAGCCGAGAGGCAGGGCCGGGGGCCGAGTGGGGGACAATGGAGACTGAAAGCGCTGCCCTAACCTGCTATGTTTCGTATCGCACGCCCATTGTGCGAGGGTCGTTTTAAACTACTTAGCGCTCCCCCCCTCCACTGATCCCGGCCGATAAGATATAGTTCTGTCCGAATACATAAAAAGGATGTCGGGGAGCCGGGCGCTCTCGGAGGCTTTTCTGCGCTTCTTGTGTCTTTCACACACACCGCCCCCCCCACCCCCGCCCGCCTCAGACCCCTCCCCCAGCCGGGCTCCAAGCTCTCTAGCTCACAGATCGTCCTCCGCCCGCTTTCCCCAACTCTAAGTATTGTAGGGTGCGGCGTTTCTTTTTTCCTCCCTCTCTTTTTCTTCCTTTTCCCCCCGCGCCGTCCGCGCGTCGGTTTAAGCAACCGTGATCTGTGAATAAACAAAGTCAGTAAACAACCGAAAAAAACATTCTAGATCCGAATTCCAGGAGGGTAAACTTTCCATGCCACGTCACACTTCAGCAAATTTGCACAGATATTATATTGCCTCCCCCTCCTTTATTATTCTTTTTTTTTTTTTTTTTTTTTTTTTTTTTTGCTAGGATCCCATTGTACTTAACTGAATTTTATAACGCTGATCGATATCTTGGTAAAATATTCATTTTTAAACTAGCGGGCAGTGAAATCTTTGCTTTGTGTGCTAAAGTCAACAGTCGCTCGGTTTGAGCTCAAATAAATGCGGAGATGCCTCGGCTCGGAGCAGTCGGCCGCCTCCCTCCGCGCGCTGGACGCTCCGCCGCCCGGCCGCCGCACCGCAGGTAGGGAGCGCGCCCACTCTGGGGCCATAACCAGGTCCCCTGGGCAGCGTCCGCCCCCCATTCCCGTCTGCGCGCTTCCCCTCCCCCAGCCAGTCCCTTTCCCTTCGAAGGGCTCCAACGCGAGGGGTTGCGAGGTGGGGTTGCGATGTAGGGAGTGAGAAGCTAAGTCAGTGAAGAAACCTGGAGTTTGGGAGGTGGTCTTTTTTTCGGGGATTTCTGAGAATGCAAGGTGTGGGTGGATAAGGGGGCGAAGAGTTGCAAACAGACTCAGTCTGGGTTCTGAGCATAGAGAGTTTGGTGGGGCCCCGAAGCTACGGGAAGCCAGGCTCCTGCAGCGCCTCTGGGCTGTAGATTCGATCCGACGGCCTCGCGTTTCCTAAGGACAGTGAGAGGGTGGGGGTGGGGGGAACGCCCTTGGCCTCAGAGTCTGGGGTGGGTGCCGCGGAAAACGGCGTGCTGGTACCGGGTGGCTGCGGGGACAGAGGCCCGAGAGTGGCGAAGCCCTCCCCCCAATCCCTGGGCGTACGGGTTCCAGTCTGGTCTAGGCTTTTGCCCCAAGTCCCTAAATCGGGCAGTAGTGGGAGTCGACGCCACGAGGCCATCAGGGGAGGGACAAGGCCTTTCCGAGAAAGGAGTAAACTTTGTCGCTGCAAGAAGCGGCGGGTGCCCTTTACGCACAGGCGCGCACCGCTGCAGACAGGTTCGGGAGCTTCGGGTGTTACAAGCGGGACGCCGGGTGGGGGGTGGGTGGAGACAGAAATAGGCCACTAGGCCTTTTATCCTCATTTTCCCAGAAGCTGGCCCGGTGCAGGGGCGCGCTGCGGTGCGGGAGGACGGGAGTTTGGAGGGCCGAACAGAACCAATCGCATCTTTCTGCGCCGGCGGAAAGACGCCGACTCGGAAAGCTAGAAGTTCCAAAGCTGCCAGTTGAAACTGCAGGAACTCCTTTACAGGACAGGGTATAGGGTACTGAAAAGGTGTCTTTCGTCTGGGGTCTACTAGATGTCCCCTGAAATTTGCATTTCCCCTAGGGTGTTTATTTTAAAGGGCTAGACATCCGGCCTTGTTTGAAGCCCGCGCAGACTTCTAGGTATTTCGCCAGGCGGGGAGACAAGCGCTCTTCCCGTCTGCCCCGGAATCACCAAATCCCGACTCAAAAGGGCAGAAATAGGTCCCTATAATTGTCAGTGTCAGTTATGTGGGCATCTCTGTGTGGGGAGCATGGGTCCCCCTCCCCGCCTTCCCTGGCGCCCCGGGCCGCGCACCTTTGTCATCTCACCCGCGGCGGGCTGGGTAGAGAGCCCGCTGCGCTCCAAAGCTCCGGCTCGTGGTGGGTTATCTTCCCTAAACAAGATGGAACGCCTGCAGGACATACGACTAGGCTAATCGTTTTTAAATAATTAATGCCTCCCCGTTCCTCTGGTAATGCGCGGCCTCGAATCCGTCAATTACTTGTCATTAGACGAGTGTCGCCCCACGGCCTTCCCTCGGGCCTTTGATGGCGCCCGGTCACCCAGCCCAGCCCACTCACGGCCGAATGAAAAGGTGCCCGGCCTTTGAGAGCCGGGTGCGGAGTAGCCGCGGCCCTCAATTCAGTGCGAGTTTTGAAAGAAAGACCGTCGCTGAAGAGATGTAATCTTCCAAATGGCCAATTTAAACGCCTGATCTTTATCGCCTGCCTTCTCCCGGCTTTATAAAGAAAAGCAGGTCCTCAGTGCTTTGGGGGCCTTTTAACGTGGGGCTGGGGCGGGGAGAAGCGACAATGAGGCTTAATAGGGCATAGGGCAGGTGTTTGCTCAAGAAGGTACCTGGAGGTACCTCCGGGTAACTGGTTTTCTCAGGGGCAGCGCATTCTTCTAAGCGTCGGGGCCTGGAAGTACCGCCGGCTTTGAAGGCGAGGTGCGCCGAGACAAGTCTTCCGGAATGGATAAACCAGAACCGTCCAGAGGAAGCAGCAGGGCCTTTTCTGTCTGTGAATCGTCACCCTGCCAGAGGCGATAGGACAGGGAATATTCTCAGAGTCACCTACCCACCATGGGCCTGGACATTGCAGGACAGTTGGTGCCCGCCAATGCCCACAGACTTGTAGGCACCAAGTCCTGACGCACGGAAGAGGCCCCATGACACCCGCAGGCACCTTAGAGACTGCAACCCCAATTTGCTGTCCCTGCTGTATCAGAAGAGCAAGATTTGAGACCCCAAATGGTTTTGCTGGGCTAGGGACGCTGCGGAGACCAGCTTTGGCCACAGCACCATGGCAAGCCAAGGGGCGATGGAGTGAAATTAAAACAAAAACACAAACACAAGAAAAAACTTCCAAAGTTTGTGACTTGATTTTCCTTACATTTCTGTTGCTTCCTCTTCCCCCTCAAAAGTTCTTCTTACAGTAATATCTGTAAATATCTGAGGCTCTCAGAACCTTACGTGGCCCCTTTGAGCAAAACCAATGTGCTGTATCTGTGTCCCTCTCAGCTTTACAGAGTTCAGATCACAAGTTTCTCATACCCTCTACCCCCAGGACTGGTTTTCCTCTGAGAAGAGGAGAAAAGAAAACATGAGGGATGGAGAAAAAAACATCATGAGGGGAGTGGGAGAAACTTTAAAAAGAAATGGATGGAGAAAGGGTGACTGGAACATGCTTGTGTGCTTGCTTGCCCCCAGAGGGCCCCGGGCTGAGCTTTAGGCCTTCGGCTTCAGACTCACATCCTTTCTATGGCATGCCATAACCACTGGGAGTTTTTGAAAAACTCCTTTTTGATGAGATTCACCGGGTATGGGCAGGATGTTGCAGGCACCTCCAGAGACAAGCAAACAAAAATTGCACAGAATAGATGCTCGTCCCCAGTGGAGCTCAGCGGGGTCCCCACCTCCAGGGGGCTTCTTCTCCCTTTGACAAAACTCCCAGGGAGCGCCCTACCCTGGAGCTCTCCAGGGGTTGCCTCCGAAGCCTAAAGCCTGGGGCATCTTCCCCATTCTGTTCACAGCCTTCCTGCCCACTCTCTTATCCTTTTTCTCCTTTCTTCTTTAAAACAATCATGTGTGCCCCCCCTCACCCCCTCCCGCCATTGTACTTGTTGATGACCTAACACGCTCACACCAAAAGCCACACACAGAAAACCAACAACGTGGGATGGGAGGAGAGACCAATTATGATTGAGGCTAACAAGCGGGGAACACCCAAGTTGAGGCCGGCTGTCTCCTGGGAGACTGATGGAAGCTTATTTTACAAGCTGTCATTCCGTCGTGGTCCCTATTGCCAGATTGGAGGTGATTCCTATTCTCCCCTCCCCCTCAGCCCCTACACCCATGGGGATCATTCCAGATTCTTTGTATCCCCTGCAGAAGAAGCTGCCACCAGAGTCCCTCTCCTGCCCAGGTAGAGAGAGCAAGGGTGTTTTACAAGCACATCCTCCCAATAGTTTTCTTATTTTTCACATCAGTGGCTGTTCCTCAGAGCTCTGAGCTCACTGCCAGCAAGACGTGAACTGGTCATATGTGCCCCCGTCCTCCTCACCAGGTTCCCATTAAAATGCTTTGACGACTTACTCTTTACACTTCTCCCTTCTTCCTCTTCCTCTTCCCCTTCCTCTTCTTCCTCTTCTCCTTCTCCTCATCTTCTTCTTCTCCTCTTCCTCATCTTCATCCTCCCTCTTCCTCCTCCTCCTTCTTCTTCCTCTCCTCCTCCTCCTCCTTCTTTTCCTCCTCTTTTTTTTAATCTCTCCACCCCCACCCACCAAAGAAGGGGGGATATTTTACTGTCAGGTAACACAACTGATAGCTGGATTGCTAAAAGAAGCAACACAAATTAAGTTGTTTTCATTCATGCAAAACTAGAGGTCTCACGTTCTCATTGGAGTAAGGGCCTGGGGTTTACCCCCCTCTTGAAGCTAATTAGAGGCAGTAACATTCCCTCTGATGTCAGGACACCATGCCAGCAATATCATATTTATTTAACTTTAACGTATCAAATTAACTGAGAGGGAAAATTTCAGCATCACCAACATGTGTGAGGAAGAAATCCTGGAGTATTTCTTGCCATTAGAACTTCAGAGTGAGAAATTGTTTGCTGTGGTTCAGTTCTCCTTGAAGAAAGGATTCTGCTTCTGCTTGCTTCGATGGTTGAGAACGAGACTTCCTGCATAGGTAAATCAGCTTTTCTATTGTTTCATTCATCTGAAAAGAATAAAACCACAGGGTTCGAGAATAAGCAGGGTTGTTTTTGGACCAGGGTTGGTAATGACCCCAGCGAATCAAAACAGGACTATGTGCGTGTGAATTTTGACTTGTTATTTCATTAGAAAGATGATCTCAATTCATTATCTCTTTTTTTTTCACAAAGCAGACATAATTATATAATGAATTTTATTGGAAAATTTTTGCTCACTTAAAAAAGAACACGCATTACTAATTTGAAAACATGGTTGTTAAAAGCACATTACTGGGGCGCCTGGGTGGCTCAGTTGGTTAAGCGACTGCCTTCGGCTCAGGTCATGATCCTGGAGTCCCGGGTTCGAGTCCCGCATCGGGCTCCCTGCTCGGCAGGGAGTCTGCTTCTCCCTCTGACCCTCCCCCCTCTTATGTGCTCTCTCTCTCTCATTCTCTCTCTCAAATAAATAAATAAAATCTTTAAAAATATATATAAAAAAATAAAAAGCACATTACTTGGAAGTGGACACATAATACTGAGAAGTGTTTGGAGGAGAAGGCTTGAGAGGAGTTAAGGCATGACATGGGTGGCTGGAGAATTGGAAAGGGCAGAGGATGATTATACGTCATTTTCTGTGAAGGAATAGGGTGATGTGTCAGCCAGGGCAGGACCTGGGTCATAGGGAGTTCTGTATGGAGGCCAGAGGCATCTTTAGCAAAGAAATCAGGGTGTCAACATGTGGACTCCTTGGTAAAAACATACAACCCTCTGCTCAAGTTCTCTACTTGCTCTGTCCTCTAAAACCCTATCTAAGAATTTTAAAATGAAAAAGACCAATCCATTATATATTTTTCATTTAGCCTGCAACTCTGAATTACGTTAAACTGAGCCGTTCACACACAGTAAGGAGTTGTAACTTCAACTGCTTATTAGCTGAGAAAATTCACCCTCTATGCAGAAAAGCGAGTCAACTTCTTGGCAAAACTTGCACTCTTTGTCCTACCTTCTTGGTGTTTCTCAGCTCCTGCCACCCACCACGCATCCCCCCCCCCACTTTTCTTTATCACAATTGTATTCACTTCAGCCACCAATGAGTAGGGTCCCCCTTGTGCCAGACACTGTGCAAGGTGGCTTCATGAACATGACTTCATTTAAGCTTCCCCATGCCCCACTGGTAGGTGCCAGAATTTATGGGTAATGGACCTGGGGCGGAGAGAAGTTAGGGAACCTGTTCTGATTTCAGAGCTCAGCATTGAACTCAAGTCTTGCAACTCTATGTTCTTTCAACTTCTAGGTTGAAAGACCAACACTGGCCTCCTCTGACCCTGGGCACAGACTTCTCTGATTCCAATGTAGTAGGAAAGCTGCTTTCTCCAGAATACAGTGAGCTGCTGTTGGTAGAGAGGAAGGCTGAAATGTTAGGAGAAAGCTGGAAAGAAACAGGAAGCTCTCCAGAAGAATGAGGCGTGGGTCCTCCTTGCTAGGATGGCAGAGACCCCACCTGCTGTCCTACAAGAGATTAGGATGCATTATGTCTGGGATCAGGCTGGATTCTTATTTTCTCTTTTGGAGCAACCCAGTATTCCTATGTGACCATGGTTTCTCAAAGCCGGCCAGAGAGGTTCAATCAGGACTGCACCCCGTGGAAGCTGCAGGGGCTCTGGCTGGCTAATACTGGAGGGCAGGAGACAGGGAGGGAATCGGCAGCTAGGTGGCTCTTATATGGTGTGATTAGAAAGAGAACATGCCAGGGAAGAGAAAACAAGGGCAGGGGCAGAAACAGTGACCTGATATGGGCTTAAACAATGCACATGGCCAAGTTATTTCTTGAGATGTGGCTGCCAGTGGTATTCCTTACTGGGGATTCTGGAGCAGGGGCCAGGAATGTTCTGAGAGACTCTTGCCTCTGACCTCCCCCTGACCCACACCTGGTGGCCTGACCGCACAGGTGACAGCACAGCTGGAATGCACGCACCACCCACAGCTGGGATTCAGCGCTGCCCTTGCCCCTGCCCCAGCTGCAAGAACAGCAAGGCCCCAGCCCCCACAGCTTGCCTCCCCCTCACATATATACAAATGCAGATCGGGATAAACACCGGCCTCAGAGGTTTGCCCCTGAATAGGATATTGGCCCAGGAGGACTGGCCTGCTTCCGTCACAGAGGGAGGATAGGATGTGGCCCAGCACTCAGTAGGCCTGCCGTCTGAGAGAAGACAGTGTTCACGTCGCAGCTGCACATGGGCCCATGTGTGTGCAGGAACCAGTGGCTGACACCTGCTTGCGCTAGGCCCTGGGGACCCAGTGTGGAATGAGCAGGGCCCTCCTGAAAATAGGCTTGGAGTGGACGCCTCCTTTTTTCTTTTCAGCTTACTGGAAGATGAGTTCCCTGGGTTTCCAGGGTTTTTAATGGTGTGGGGTTTCCTGCAGACTTAGCATCTTCCATTTTGGGATTTGCGGGGAAGCTCTGGGCAACTGGATTCTAAGGCCAGTACCACACACAATGATGTCTAGGGCATGGGAATAACCGACTCTTGGAAGTGCATGCAGTTCTAGATTAAACCATATTTCCACTCCAAACTGGATACTTTCGGTGTTATGTTGAGGTGGGGAGAATGCATCCAGAGTCACCCAGTCAGGTTGAGCGCGGAGCTTCCTAAAGACTGCCGGAAAAGGGGCGAATGCAATCTTCTGGCTGTTTATGGGGGCACGCAGGGGGCAGACATCCAATCTATATTTTGCCCACCCTCCATTTAATGACCACTTCCCTCCCACCAACAGTTTGCCAATTAAAGGCCAATCTCTCTTGATTTCTTTGCTTTAAAAGGACATTTCGATTCACCCAGCCAAACAATTAAATCCCCCTCTCGCCTCTCCCTTCCCAGAGCTCGTGAACAAGATGCTTCCCTATCTCTTGCCAGCATCGAGCAGTGGGAAGGAGCTGATCTCAGGTGCTAACCTGCAGTTATCAGAATGCCAGACTCATTTAGGGAGCTCAACTCTGGAACCCGAGGCGATCCCTTCATTGATTGTGAAAAGCGCTGTTTAGATTTTGTCCTTGCTCAGTAAACAACTAAAAGTAACTGCGGGATTTCTTCCTTACATTCAGCTGAATCCCTCTCTCTTTCTCTCTCTGTCTCATAGCATAGTCGCGTGCGCGCGTGCGCGCGCTTCCACACACACACACACACACACACAGGCCACATACACTCCTCCCCTCCCTCAGACTCCTGTTAATCAGGAAGGATAGTCAGACCACTGTCCCTTTATAACAAACACCCTCAGCTAACTTCCCTCCCCACCCCAGTGTCTGGGTCTTTCAGGGTTGTAGGGCTACACTTTCCTCCAAGAACTCACATCTGTCCCAAAGGACATAGCCTTCCAAATTCCTAAATCTGTAGGGAAAGCTCTTGAGAAAGGGTTGTGCCTTTGGGTCCCTTATGCTGCCCTCTCTGAAAGTCCCCACCTGGCTAAAATATTTGCCAGGGACTTGCTTGGGCTATTCCTCCTTGGCTTCCCTTCCCCCACCCCTGTGCTGCCTGAGATCCGGGTTGTCTTTGATAAGCTTGTTGCAGCTTAGACCCAGCTGAACAAAGTTGGGGGTGAGGGGCGGATTCCCTGTCTGCAATCCTGCACTGGGTAGCAGGGTCCTGGACATAGATATCTTGGGTGGGGGGGGGGGAGGGGGGAAGGCGAATTAAATAGGCAAACTTACTCTGATGATCAAACTTTTAAGGTTCTTAGCAAGATCCCCATTTGCTCCTCAATTACTAGTAGCAAAAGAGAAAGATGCTTCCTATTGTCCACAATTTGCAATTCTCTGAATAGACCATTTGTTTTAATTAGGTCCCCTTCATTTAGTTCTATCTGTTGGAACAGGTTTGCTCTGAAGTGATTGTGTTGAACATGCGCACTCTGCCATCTATTTGTGTAAAATAAATAGAAAGATATAATTGCCAGTCATCACAATATCAAAGATTAGTGCAAATCCTAAACAATGATCATTTAAAATTCAATAATTCTTAGAAAAAGGAATCAAATGATAAATAAAGCCCCATTTCCCTGAAAGTGTTAGACACAGTCAGCCTGCAACGAGTGTGTTTTTCAAAATTAAGGAACTTTCTTTTCCAAATCGGTACTATTTCAAATGGAATTCTTTTTTGTTTGTTTAAATGCCTTTCACATGAAAAAATCATTTCAAATTAGATCACTTCAACTTCACATACAGTTCTTCAATATCAGCCAGCCTCGAGCAGAAAGCTTTTTTAAAAGACTTGCAGATCTAATTCTTGGTTCTAGTCTTCCCAAAATGCCAGAACTCTAATACCTTTTATTTTTTTTAGTCCCTAACCTTGTCCATGAGCTCTCCAATTTTAGAAAAATAATTAAAAAAAAAAAAAAAACGAAAACAGATATTGTAGTGTGTAAATTCTTAGGACTTCAGATAGAGATGTATTTCACAGTATCGAGTTTTCCACATTAAGCACATTAAGCAAATATTTTTTTAATGAGGGATAGTTTTTGCAAATAATTGCTATTATATAAGATACAAAGCAATAACGTATGCCATTTCTTTGAACCCCTTCCCTTTTCCTAGTACGGTTTTGTGAAGGAGAATAAAATGCACTTGGGGTTTTGATATATTTATTACGTGCCAAGCCATCTGCATATTTGACGAGGCTCAACTATTTCTCTGCACCATGTACAGTCTATGCTGTGTCCTGAAGAAACGGAAGAATAACAGAGTGATGCGACCACTTGTGTTAGGTCTTGGGTCTTGGGTGTAGCTGTTCACAGGCAGCTCACAGCATTCTAGCTTCATTGTTATTGATAGTGTTATTTTGTTAAATACCAGCTTGGCTATGACTAAAGCTAATTACCCAATTTCACTTCATATTTGCCTCTAAATTTTATGCTTGATAAAATAGCTCAAAGATGCTAATTAAATCTCTCCTTTCAAAGATGATTTCTTTGTATTTCTCAAGGTTTGTCTTCCTAGCTATGAAACTTATACTGAAAATATTTCCAGGGGTAGCAGATAGATTGCTCATTTTTGGATTAAGACCGTGAATAAAATATATTTTTAAATGTCTCTGGGTAAAAATAGAATAGATTCTACGTAGAAGAGGAATTTGTTCTATTTACCTCTTTCCTTTGTGCAATGTTTGTGCAGATCTCCCCACACCTGGGGAGTAGCTTAGATATTTTGTAATAGTTCACCATCTCTGGAGCCCAGGCAAAGCTATGCTAAGTTTTGAAAAATAATTCAGGAGAAACTAGCAGATATTGGGACGCAGGGTGTAACCTACCATGGCTCTCTGAAACAAGCGACATTCTGTTTGGTTCAGGGGCGAAAAACACGACCTAACAGTGTTTACATGTGTATTCAGCCATGAAATTGAATATTATCAAAGTTGAAAAATGCAAATCAAATTAAAACTGGGAAAATTGTCTTTGGAATTACAGCGGCCTGGAGCTCCCAAGTGTTTGCTTAAATTGAAGCGTTTAGAAAATGAAAAACCCTAAATTGCTCCCTCCGTCCCCCCTCCACGCCCCCGCCGCGCCGTATGAAATTTATTCTTTAATTCTCCTAGAAATGCATTGAAGCTCAGGCATCAATCGTTCGTCCTAGGCATCAGGATCACGTTGGAATAGAACTTCTTCTTAAAAATTAATTGTCTCCCTTTACTTGGTGTTACTAAAACCGGGCGTGCTTCAGAAACCGAGCGGCACCCGCTTTCCTCAATTCCGAAATGAGCGAGTGGAGGGGGAACCCTGTGCCGCTGCTCGGCCGAAGCCAACCAAGCGGCGCGCTCCTAGCGCGGGCGGCGCGGGTCCGGGGGCGAAGCGAGCGGCGGTGCTGGGGGCCCCCGCCGCACCCCCGGGTCAGCGCCCCGCGGGCGACCCGGCCGCTGGGTCCGCGGAGCAGCCGGCCAAGCCCCGGAGCCTCCTCGCGCTTCGGGCGCGCTTCCCCACATCTGGGAAGCCTGCAATAGGGAAACGTGGCTCTTTGCTTCGCCCCCTCTCTGTGCTCACTTCGTTAACGCAGACTTCCCAGGGTCTTGGTGGAGGAGGCCGAAAAAGGGAAGTGTCAAAAATCTATTTTTTAGAAGAGAAAGAGAGAGATCTAAGAAGCAATAGGCGCCGGGGGTGGGGCGGGGGGGGGTGTCATTCTTGCCTTTTTCCAAGTTCTAAAGCTCAGGGAACAAACCCTATGCGGCCAACCCACCAGATGGGGCCAATCCCACCCCAAGTCGCCTGCAAATTTTATTCCTCTCCCGCCCCTCCCCCATCTCCCTGCAGCCTGGGAGAACACCAGCGCGCCCGCTGCTCTCTAGCAGGTGCCAAGGGCGGCCACGTTCGGAGAGAGCCCGGAGGGCCCGCGTAGCGTGGCAGGATGTGCAGGTGGAACCGCCGGCGGTGCTCTGAGTGGACCTGGCCTGGGGTCAAGGGTGGCAGCGGGACCCAGCTGGGGTGGGAGCAGGACCCAGGCAGTCAAGCCCAGCCCCGTTAATTGGGACTGTGGGGAGGCTGGGGATGCCAGCAACAACTAGGATGTGCTGGCGTGCCTTGGAAAAACTTTCATCTCATTCGGTGACCCCAAGGTTGTTCATTGCGCCCCGCAGTTCGAACACGCAAGCGTGGTCAGGCCGGGGATGGCAAAGGGCTGTCTGACTTTTTGTCGCCTGGGGAGAGAAGACAACTGGTGGCCTCCGCGGCACTCCGTCCTCCCTCTGGGCTTCCTCCTAAATCCTTGTAGATTTGAGGGGCGGACCCTGTTTCAGAAACGCAGTTAAGTCTAGTCCCAGGAACCCTGATAGCGGCGAGGTGGGAAGTAGCGGAAGCCAATTTTTATTTGAAACTTGCCACTTTATTTCCTTTCCAGGAGCCCCTGGATCAAGACTAGCTCAACTATGGCTGAGTAAACAACCCATGTTCCCCAGAGTTTTAAACCTACCCATAAGTTGTCGTCGTGTTTTGGAGATTCAGGATCCTATTTCCAAGGAGAGTTGTGTGTGTGTGTGTGTGGGGGCTGTTTATATTTGTTATTTTCAAAACCAAGCAAAGGAAAACTGCAACCAAGTAAAATGAAATATTTTTATTTGCCTCCAACGTTGTCAGTGATTTGCCCCCAGGGATCCACAATTTTCCCAAGCCTGTTAACGGGTGACAATGAATGAGTGCCTCCTGTAATTTAATTTTCCTGTCACACTAAATAGAGCTACATTGTAAACCTTAGATCTACTCTTACTGATAGGATCGGCTTGTTTTGCCATTTGCACCATAAAGACCCCCAAAAGGGACACTGTATTGTGACCTCTACTCTTGAATTATTCAAGAACTTAATGACATTTTCCATTTTAAAAAGGGAACTAATTGCCATGGATGTAAAGCATGTGACCTTCTCTGGGTGCCCAGTATGAGAATGTAACCATCTGTATGTGCATACAGAAGCTGCAGAAAGCAGGCAAAAATAGAAGAAAGATGTAAACATAAATGAGCTCCAAACGGACATGGAATTAACCACATTATTTAATTCTACCTCAAGTCATGACATAGTTTAACAGAAAGTTCTCTTACCTTACCTAAATCTTTATAAAATCTCACATCAACCCAGGTCTGTTTTTTGGGCATGGCATGACTTTTTAGCTAAGACAGTAACATTTGAATTTGTGAAATCTGGTATGTCTTCATTAATGGGAAACTACTTTGTGTGATGTCAAACAAAATATCTAATAATCTGCTCCCCTTCTCCCCCCAGCCTTTCTTAATTTCATTATTATTATTATTATTATTATTATTATTATTATTACTCAATAGGAAAAAGAAACTCACAACTGTAAAGAAATTGCACCTCAGTATTTGCTATTTGAATCAGGCTTAAGTTTCCAGGAAAGCCGGCATTGAAATTCTTCAGGACCAGGATTCTCACTCTTCAAATTACTTGAAAATGGATGCTTATCTTTCCTCAAAGTCAAAAGACTCCAGTGTATTTCCTGCTGTCCTTTCACTCTTTCCCTAACTCCTAGAGGAAAGCAAAAAGAGAGAAAATGTTCTTTGGCTTCATAATTTCACAATTAGTGTGCAGAGATGCTTTGATGCTTTTCCCAATCTATCTAGTAAGTCCACAGCCAATGTTAGCAGTTTTAAAAGGGTGAGTAAATTGGGAAGTAAAACACATTCCCCGGGCTGGGCTGCAAATACTTCTTTTGAACCTTAAAGTGATGCTTTCAACAAGGAATCGTCATTTGGGCAGAGAACAGACAGTTCCTTTTTAATAAATACAGCATGGCTTCATTGAGAACTAAGTAACCTCTCTCTGTGAGGCTGTGTTTCTATGTTGTAGAATTTGTGGAAAAGAAAATAAAGTACATTTGAACACCTAACTCAATTCTAATTCCCCCATTATATCAACCTATTTGACACCATTGCTGCCATTGCAGCCTGGAGTCATGTGCAAAACAGTGTCCGACACTCCATCTGTGGAAGAATATTATTTTAAAGGAGTTTGTCATAAAGCTGTTATTACGTTGTGTAACAAAACAACTGCTTTCATATTTCTTCAAAAGAAACTTGTTTCTTTCCTTGGTATTACATTCTCTTTGTATACAGTAACATGGCAGAAAAAATGAGTTCCTAATGTCAAATAATAAGGACATCCTTAAGGAATAAAGTTGGAAACATTTTTAAATCAAGAAAAGTTTCAACAGATACAGAATGAACAGAGATCCACCTCCTGGCAAGTTTCCTGTGCAAAAAGCGGCTTGTGATGCGTCAAATGTTAATTTCATTTTACTGATTTTTATTTAGTTCTCCCCGTTTAAAAAATGTTTTGAGCAACTCGGGTTTAGACGAGAAGACAAAGAAGCAATTATGTGGGTCTCTCGCAGCATGTCTAGACTCTATCTAGCATTCCACAGTATTATAATCCAGTAATTTTTCCACAGTGACAGTATGTGTTCAAAATGAAAATTTGATTCACCGTCCAAACTGTCACCGTGAATAAATTACAGTGATTTTTTTTTTTTTATCATAAAAAACAACATTCTTGATCTAGGACCGCTTGAAGGAAACTGTAAGTACCGTGGAAAGTTTATGGCATCTTTAGAGCACAGCAAAGCCCTCTCCTGGCTCTCTTTCTAGATCACTCCCTCTTCGGAATGGATTTCTGTGTTGACAGTTCAGAGAGCTGGGAGGAGGGATTTTATCTTCACTGAGCTTGAGTGGATGGTTCTAGAGGGGTGTGCAAGAGATTCTGATTGAGGGCCTTATTTCACCCACTTCCCATCCTCACCTCCCCCTGCCGGCCAAAAACCAAAAGCAAAACAACTGCTTTGAAAAACATTCCCAGTTTGGCTTTTATGAAGGGTAAACTAGATGCCTTTCCCATGGGGTAGGAATGACATTTTAGTTCCTCATCTGTAAAATGGGTTCTTTCTTTCTCCATCAAGCCTGGAGTGAAGGGACACAGTGGGGCTTTGTGGCTGTGTCTCTAGGCATTGATGGAGATCAACAACACGGTGCGCTTTGGTTATTTTTCAAGATGCTGTGCACACACTGGAAGGGAAAAAATGAGGCAATTATTGAGGGGAAAATAAGGTAGCTTATGATACCAAGGTAGATATATTATCAAGCCAAGCTGCCCTTATACATATGTAATTGCTTCAGTTTTCCAGGCCCCGTTAGTCTTTTAACAGCTGTGGTGTGCCAACAGCCTGGGGGGCTTGTCTTTTTCCATTTTTACCCCCAGCCAGGAAGACCAATGTACATGTGTTTTCACCCTCATTCCTGAATTTGCTTACACCCTTTGTCTCCTCCTTTAAAGATTTTTAACTGTTGATATATGGTTTTTAAAAAACCGGAGCTAGCAAAAGTCAGTAACTTGCTGTCTTATTCTATTTATCTGAATGTATGCACTTATATATGTTTATTTGACTTCTGACTATCCATTCTTCTTCCTCTGGGAAATAACATGAAGATAGCTCAACTCTGACACGATTACTAAAATACTTTTTATTTTTTTATTTATTTTTTTAAAAGATTTTATTTATTTATTTGAGACAGAGAGAATGAGACAGAGAGCATGAGAGGGAGGAGGGTCAGAGGGAGAAGCAAACTCCCTGCCGAGCAGGGAGCCCAATGCGGGACTCGATCCCGGGACTCTAGGATCATGACCTGAGCCGAAGGCAGTCGTTTAACCAAGTGAGCCACCCAGGTGCCCCTAAAATACCTTTTAAAACAACTCCATTTCTTCTGTTTAGTAAATATTTATCTTATAAACATGGATTGTGGTCTGACTCTGTGTCAAGATTCTGCTTTTGCATGGAGACTTGCCCCTGACTAAGAAGGTGGTTATAAAGTCACTCAGCAATAACATTTTCCAGTATGAGCAAGTATGGTTGTGGAAGTAGGAACACTTGGTTCTGGTGTGTTCTCTCATGGAGTTCAGGGGTACAAAACTCTGAAAGGATTTTCCATAGGATGGGTGAAGCTCATGTGTTATACAGGTTCTCTATGTTGCCAATTACGTGTTTGAATCATGGAGTAATTAAAGCATGTACAAAATATATCTTCACTGAGGCCAAATGTTCTAGGCATGGAAGGCATCACTTTTCTAATGAGAATATAGAGACTTTTCAAAATATACCACCAGGATGTAGTTCACTTTTCAAACAAAATTCGAAAGCCTGACTCTCCTTGACCACATTCTTATGTTTTCTCTAAATTTGCTTATTCCCAGCTACCAGAACAAAAAGATGAGATGGAGGAAGCATGCTGCTTTTCTAAGAGTCCCATGTGATGGAAAGTATATGAGCTTCTCCCCAAGCTGAACTTTGACCATCACAAGAGCATCCCCAAAAGGCCCTAACTTTGCTGTCAGATTCAGATTGCTCCTGGATGCTTTCCTCTGAGTTTTCAGTGAATATCAACTGAGGAATGAGTCACAAAAGCAGACTGTTAATAGAGAGGCGATGGTCCAAGTCCAGATGGGTTTTGTGTATGCATCTGGAGCTCTCAGGATAAAAGGAAAGGGGCACATGAAAATCGAGGCTTGGACCAAACCACCAGACCCACAAAGCATCAGAATATGTCAACACAAAGACGTTAAAATATGAAAATGTTGATTTGCCCTGCAGTGCAAATTGAAGTTGTGATGGTCAAGTTGCCCAAGTAGACATTTAACCTTCCGTGAAGTCACTAAAGCTTACCGTGAGTAAATAATGACGAGTGGCCAATTTTTATAAATTCCTGGCCTAAAAGTGAGGGACTTATCTTAAAATGTCATTACTTTTCAATGACAGGGGAAAAAAAATCCACAGACTCAGAGTGATTGCTTGGGGTGAAAGGTGCTCCAGTACCATCCCTCGTGGGCCTTTCTTTGCTGGATGATAAAATGTTGTGGCCCCTGCCTCATAGAAAGCAGAGTGGGGCCAGCATGAACACAGGCCCAGTGAGCCCCCAGAGTGGGCAGAGCAGGCACACTCTCCCCAAGGAGCCCTGACCCCGACGGGGCCCACGAACAGCCCAGGGGCACACACACCAATGCCCCTGCCATCCGCCCACCAAGGCACACAGGTGCCGCGCTGATGATGACACATTCCAAAAGGAAGGGACTCACGGGTCTTGGGGCTGGTCAGCGTGGGGACAGTTGTATTACTCTTAGTGCCATTTTCCATTATTGGGGTGAGGTAGGGCATCAAAGGGACAGAGTTCAACCTGTTTCAAGTGAAAAAATGTCAAGCCCAAGGCCCCCAGAGCACCTCTCCTTTCCTTTGGAAGACTGAGTGTCTTTCACAAACTGGCCATTTGCTGCACGGGGGTTTCTAACATAATGTGATTTTTTAGTGTGCTTTGTCTCCGTGGAGAGGCTTCAGAAAGCCCTTGAAGTCCTCAGCCTTAAATCCATGTTAATAGGGGAAGTCTTTTTTTTTTTTAGGTGGGGAGATTTGGTTGGGAGAAACATTGACCCAGACTGCACTCTGGGTAAACTAGGGCAAAAGACCTGATACCGTCTGCTGGGTACTTATTAACCACTGCTCATTTGTGGGATCAATATTGCCAGCAAAGGAGTCAACACTCAAGTTACACCACTACGTACGTCTCGTTTTTTTCCTTGACACACAATTTATTTTATAAATGCATCTGCTAGAGAAGAAAAGGCAGTAGGAAGGACTGTGTCTTTTATCAGAGGGATATGCAAAGCACATTTATTTTCAGCTTTTATCTCTGGAATTGTATGTTGATCCCATACATATAGATTGATTTTGTTCAGGTAGATAATGAAAAGTCAAGTGGAAAATTACACAATGGCACTCACAATCCTAGTCTTATATCGGTATATAAATTGGTTTATTATTTCATTCTATTAAAGAGGCTTTTTTTTTTTTTTTTTTTTTTTACACTAGGAAAACTTCAAAATGCATCATGTTGTCAGCCTCACTGAATTTTCTTTTAGGGGAGGAGGTAGGGAAGGGGAGCAGAGGGAAGCAATTTATTCTGCTCCCTTTGCTAATTGTATTGGCTAAATGAGCTTCCACAACGGAGTATCCTTGCAGATTCTCTCCCCCAGCCTACTTCAGGGTCATGCACACAGTTTCTGTAACTCTGGGACCTTTCCGGGCCTGAACAAAGATGTTCATCATACATGTCCTTTTCCATAAGTGAATATTTTTTCCACCCCAGGCAATTCTAAATTTTGTCACGATGACTGAAAAAGGCGAGCTGCACCCCCCGCAACGAGTACCAAGAGGCCAGGGGCGAGAGGGTGGTAGCCGAATAAAGCCACCACCAAGGGACAGCTTGGAGCCAGAATCCTGGAGGAAACGTTATTAATAAACATCTTCTGGACATTTGGTAGCCCGTGGAGCTTGCTCCAGCTTAAAGCAATTAATTCAGGACACTGACATAAACTCTCCAGGTCTTTGACAGCTTGGAGCCGAAATAAAAATGCTAGTTCTCCCGGGAAGAGAAGAGCCTGGCTAGCTCTTTTCTGGACTGTTTGCTTATAGGCCCAGAGAGCAACCTTCCTTGCAGAATGAAATGCAAGGGCACAAACAATGTACCAGGGAGAGAATAGAAGATGGGAATGAACAGTTTGAACTATTTGCTCAGCAGAAGGGCACCACAATGCTGGGGTAGTGGTTTTCCCATGCATCCACCGTCCCTTCTTTGGGGTCTTTTGTTGTCCCCTGTCTCCTTTGGCCAGATAAGAGCACAGCTGCAGCATTGCAGCTAAGTAAGGCTGTACTTATCCCCCTAAATCTCGGGGTGACTGTACTGTAATGGGTTAGGCTCGGCTCTCTTTTATTTTACAAGGGGATGGTAAGGGAGAGAATGGAAGAATGGAGCGGGGGAGGGGTGGGAGGGACTAGGACTGTAACATGGCTTGTATGTGATTCCTGATTTTTTTCCTTTCTTTCTTAAATACGGGCAGTGATCAGATACAATCTTTGTGGGGCATGTAAATGGAAGGGCTCAGTGATTTGTGCTGGTTGCTAGACCAAAATGTTGTTTTTTGGGGAAAGGAGCAAAAGGAGGTGTGTACAGTGAAGAGAAGTGGGGGGTTTTGAGGCAGAATTTTTGGTTTAAATAATCAGGCTTCTCTGGTTGTTGGAAACAGGGGAAAGTTTTGAATTGGCAATTTAAAAACTGCATTCAGTGATGATCTGTCACTTCTGAAAATCATTTTGGACTCCTCCTTTCCAAACTTATTTATTTTGCTCAGAATAGTAATGGGTAGAGGTTCCTGGAATCAGAGTTAAAAATAGGATGATCTGGAGATGAACGTAAGATGTACTTTTGTAATTGCCATAAATTACACCTCTAATCAGAGTAAATGTCACCTAAAATATAATCAAATGTTCTTTCACATTTGCTCTTTTAAAGTCAGAGCCTATTTTAAATGCCATAAGAGACAGTAGACATGGTAATAATACAAAAATAAGCACAAAGTACGGTTTACATTAAATTCATTTTAAAGTCAAAATCTAACATGAGTTTGCACTGTCTTGTGTGTGTGTGTTTTCCAACTCAGTGGGTTTTGCCACCAGTGTTGGTTTTGGGAGCCAGGCCACAATGCTTAATTCTATTGTAATAAGGTTTATTTAGCCTGAATGGTTTTATAAGGTGAAAAGGCAAAAAACTTGAACACAGAAGAAAATTCATGGCTTACTATGATTGTATTAATTGTTCACAGGCCAGAAGCCCACCTGCGGGAAGTACAAAGTTTCAATGCTGTTTTGTTTTTTTTTCACACTGACAAAACTCACAGGAAAAAAAAAAAAAAAAAACCCTTCTGTATATTTTTCCTGCTGGGTGGTCAGAAGGAAAGGCCACGAAGCCAAAGGCCTCCCATTGAGACAGTGCTCTGCGGAGAGTCGACCTCACGTGCCGCCGCTGCAGGAGATGAGAGCACCTGTCGGGTCTCCGCCACTCCTTGGTGAGCTCTGCGCGTGCGGGGGGACAGCCACGCACCACCCCCATGGAGGGGACAGGGACCCCCCCCGCTGGGAAACGCCCACCCCATGTGCCCACACCGGACTCAAGACATCCTGCAAAATGTCGTGTGGCCATTGTCCAGTAGAGCTACTAAGTAGTTTTAATGCCAGTGAGTATTAAATTTGTTTAAAAAAGGTGTGTGTGTGTGTGTATGTGTGTGTGTGTGTGTGTTCTGCCCTGCAAGGAAGAAGGGAGAGAATATGGGGGGTGGGGGCAAATGTGTGATGGGACCATGAAAAAAGATTCCTTAAAATATGTCATTTTTGCTATGCTTTTGTGTAAACATGTATGGATGGAATAACCTTTTTTTTTCCCCATAAGGATTATAATAAAACTATTAAGTACAAGATGTTATGCATTTCTTTTGCAAACACAGATTTTAAAATTTTGTATTTAGTACAGAAATATTACCACATAATAAAGGACAAACACATCTTCTTTCCTGATTAGGTGCTAGATTAAATGTATACCACCTTTATAAAAACTGAGCCCAGGTGAAGGAATCCTAGTCTGCACGGGTAAATGTATTTCTTTTCTCCTCCCTAACTCTTGACATAAAGAAAAACTTGTCCAGGGAAAATTTTTCTCACATGGCATTTTAAGACTGATCTGAAAATCACATTGAACCATTGTGGAAATGACTTCTCCTTTGAGATCATGGATTTCCACAAAAGGGGAAATGGTTTTTTATTGCCAATTTCTGCAAAGAATGCACATGCGACTGGTATGCAGCACAAAGCTGCACGCGCTGGGAGGCCTCTGAGGGAGAAGGAATGCCAGTCACAGTGGAGGGCAAAGGCACAAACAATGAATCAAGTTTAAAAGACTGTGGTCAGAAGCAAGGAGCAAGTGATACTGATCTTATATGAGACGGGCTTGGACATCACACCAGCTGCCACGGGGTTTGATTAATGAGGCATTAAGGAGATCGAGTGACACTTACAGCTAGTTACTTATGGTGCTAATTTCAAAACACTTTGCAATAGACAAAGAGACTCTGCTCATAATGCAAAGTAATTTGCGGTGTGTTCCTGGTGAATGCATTTAGCGAAGCAAATATAGTTATGCAGAATTTAAATTAAGGTTGACACTAATGTAAACAGAGTCCAAGAACCACTGTCCAATAATTTGATGAGGACACAGGTTTTAATCAAGCCTCTTCCACTAAAATAGCAATTTAAATCCCCATCGTTTAAACTGGATAAAATGCTTAACCATGAAGGTTGGGGGAAAAACAGAAATTTATTAGAAAAGATAAAAGAAACACAGTATCTCTGGGGAAACTGTGACTATACTCTGACCCAACAGAGGGTTATCCATCCTGATTTAAATATCAGGTTGATTCCAGGTCCGGATTCTAGGAATTTGAGGGCATTTGCCATGTATCTTTTTTGTTGTTGTGAAATTATGGCTTAACATATTCTGGTACTATTGATCTCAGAGTGAAAATGATCCTGGTAATGGGGAAATGGAGACTCCAAACGGATTCAGAATGTGCAGAAGTATTTATTTTATTTATTAAAAGGAGGAATATCACCCCCCACCAGCCCCACAACCGATTTGTATTTGAATTGAAATTTTCCAAATTGACTGGGGGTGGTGAGGATGGAGGCAGGCCTGGTAAGGAAGCTGGCCTGCCTACCCAGAAGGGTACCTTTTCCAGGAAGAACCCACACACTCATACATGGCTTTTCTCTGGTTTGCTAGCTTATTTCCCTTACTAAAAATCATTAGGGGAGGAAGGTGGTCAGCCCAGGCATTAACATTAATTAAAATGCCAGCCACCCACATTCCAGGGCCTGGGAGGTCTTGTGTATCAGAAACAAAACAAGACAAAATAGCAGTTTACTCTGTCACAGCTCCTGGAAGGAAAAACCAGTGAAGGCTAGAAACAACATATCCCAAGCTCTTGGGACTTTACTGTTGGCAATGGAGTAGGAAGGTGAGGACACCCTAAATTGTGATCTGTTCCAGATCATGTTAGTGATGTATCTTCTGGGGAGGAATTTGTACAGAGGTGTGTTTTTTAATACTTATTCCATAGAAAGGGCCCAAAACAATTTAGAAAAAAAAATGTGCTACATCTAAAATGTTCTGAAATGCTCCTAGCAGTAATTTTCAAGGTCACCCACCTTATGGAACTTAGTCAAGGGCAGAAGCTGAGGGGAAAACTGGAACCTCAAATTTTGGTGGGAACAGCTGAGCATTTACCTTGTTCTTGGCACCATCTACATGGCAACAGCTCTTGTACGTGGTGAATAAATCATGCTCCTAAGGTCACTTGGGCAGTAAGGGCAGGGCCAGTCCACTCTGATCCCGGAGCCTGCATCTCTTGTTGTCGGCCTCGGCCCCATGAGGGACGTGTCCTCCTGTGAAGGAGGCACTGCCCCTTTCTCCGCTACCCCTTCCTCTGTGGTGGTTCTGTGGACGGTCAGCACTGCTTTGTAAAGACTCCACTTCAGGTGGGTTGCCTGAGGAAAACCAATGGCTCAGAGGTCCCTTCCTCCAGATATATTTAAGAGAGAAGGGGTCTCTGATCATCTTCATCCCTCTGGGTCAGAGTAAAGGGACTGAAAATGCATCAGTGCACATCACAGCTGCAAAGATGGGGACTCTGAAAGTAACGGGGTCTGTATTTTCTGTGTCCCAAACAGACAGACTCTTTGGCATCCTGATGTTGGGAGCTCAGAGGGGAGGTGGCTCAGAAACCACAAGGCTGAGGCTCACACACTGGGCACGCAGCCTGCAGGCTCTTTCTCCCTTCTGCTAAAGGAGAAGCTGCAAAGAGCAGAGTGGGCCAACACAGTATGTCAGAGTGCCTTCCAGAATAATGTAAGGAAAACAATTTGTTGGGCGATGTCTTTGGGGGCCTCTTGGGTTTGGGGACATATTGAGTTTCTTTTGGGTCCTGATTCACAGACTCTTCACCTCATCTTTGATGCCTGCTCTGTGGAGAGCATTCCCTAAGGGCTGTGATGCACTTGGCATTGACACAGAATGTTGATTTCTGCCCTTGGGAGGCACGACCCTGCCTGGCCTATGTAGCAAAGTCACTGCTCATGGCAGTTGCAAGCTTCAGGGGACAGAAGTAGGTGCTGCTCCTCTGGGGACAGTTCTGATAAGTCCTTCACGGGGATGGCAGTAAGCAGCCCCATGGTGCTTCTCCTCCTTCCTGCCCCCTCTTCTGTCCCTCATCCCTGCATCCTGAGGTCCCGTTCCCGGGAAACCACACGCACACACCTCCCGCTTCCAGCTGAAAAAGTTGTCCTCCTCTTATCTCCCCGTGCTCGCTGGGGCTGGCCAGTCAGTCCATGTTGGAAGAGCAATGTGGGAGAACCATTTCACTATTCCCTTCACTTTATCCTTCTAACCATACATCTGGAGACTGCATGCCCCTGAGCTCACTTGCCACACACTCTTGGAAGCATCTTATTCTTTTTTGCACTGATGCACGACGCAGAATTGACTGGAGTGGTTGCATTTCAACCTCAGCTCCTGGGAGGTAACATGGGTGAAGGCTTGTACATGCCAACCCATCTCTTTTGTCCTCAGTCTCTCTCTCTGTCAGAGGATAAAACAAAACAATTTCACAGACCATTGTTAAAAAAAAAAAAAAGTTGGCTTCATAAAATTCCCTGGACATAAATGATGCCGTTGATGCATTTTGGACTCATTTCTTGTTATGGAAACATAAGGCACAATTGGGTGTGGGCAAGGCCAACTGACCGTCAGCAGTCAGCTCTCGACCTTCACTGAGAAGTACTCACATTCTTTTGCCTGCTCTGTGAAAGAAATCCAAACCTGTTTCTCCTGCCCTACCTCTCAATTTGGAATCCCAGTGCAAATCCCAACATCAACACGGTTGCTATGGTTTTTTATGATTATCTTAAGAATTTGTCTCAAGTGAGGCTCGAGTACTGCCCGGGGAAGGTGCTGAGATCACATTCAACTCAGCACACATTCTCCACTTTCTTCCTTCCTGTCTCTTGCACGGCAAACGCCACCTCTGGTCCCACAAAGCTTGCTTTCTTCCAAGAACCACACTCTGCCATGTGATTCTGGGCCCAGAGTCCTCCACTGATCTCCTCTTAAACAGAAAAAAGATGACAAAGTTCTTCTCATCACCTTTAAAGCAGTCTCTGTTCCCAAGAAACACTGACTCCTTCCATGGGACCCTGTGAATGGAGCCCATGGCCCCTTCCTAGCAAGCAGGCCACTGAGAGGCCCTGGTTGTCTCTAGAAGTTTCTTTCCAGGTACCAGCAGACCTACACAGCCATCCCAATGGACACCTAATTCTGCATGCCTGTGTGGACTATTCCTTGTCAAATGCCAGTGTCTGTGTTGGGTCACTTCTTAGTGAGGTAGCTGGGAAGGGTGAGACCCTTGTCCCACATCAAAGGTAATTTTGCACCAGCGTGGGTATGAGTGGGCTGGCAGACAGGCTCTTTTGGGTCTGGGAATGTCCACTGATAAATAGGTTGAGTGACAGGCTGGGGGAACTCTCCATGGAAGTCTAAACTAAACTGCTGATATTTATTATAATGTACTGCTTCTAATAAGCATTTTGGAGGCCAGTTCCAGGCTTGAGTGGTGTCTCTCAGAACTTTTTTCTAGGTTTCACTGTCTGTTCTCCTCTTTCTTTCTTCCTCACCTCCGGGACCCAGGTGTGGGCTCCTGGTGTGTCTCCCGACTCTTGTCAGGGCTCAAGCTTCTGGCCCCCCAGGCTTTGCCATGCGCTGGATCATTAATAACATTGATCACATAGCAGAAAGCATTATTCTGACTTATTCTACAGAATTCTTTATATGCACAGGGGAGTTGCCCACTCCTCCAAACCCTGTGTATTTGCTTAACCAATTTATCACATAGGGACTGAAGCATTTGAGTATTGTCCAGATAAATAGGTTAATATTTTATTTCTTTAAAATGCACATGACTCAGCATTTTAGGATATCTCTGAGCAATGGGTCTAGTTGTTATTTATTAGCAGTTTTCTAAGAAATATCTAGAGATGAGAGGGTGGATTCTGATGGCTTAGGGAAATTTCTGGGGTTATCTGAGCACGCCAGTTAATCTGTGAAGTTAGAGCAATACCAGTTGGGATGTCCATTGGCCTAAACCAGCAGGACAGTTTTCATGCTCTTGTGAAATTTCCAAATCACATTCCTTTGTTACTTGAGAGTCTGTTGGTCAAGGTATTGGCAACATCTCAACTCTCCCTTTCTTTAATTATTTACCAAATCCTGTTAATTCTTCTTTCGTAATGTCACATTTATCACTGCTTTTCCATTCTCCCTGCCAACACCTTCATATAGGCTGTTTATGACAAGGAAAATCAGCTTCCTGCACCACCTGTGTTGTTACCAATAGTTGGTTTCTAGAAGTTTGTGCCCAGGCCCACAGAGGGGGAAAGTTTGAACATGCGACTTACATCCAGTTATTGCTGGACTTTTTAAGAGACATTCTATACCTATTATTTCAATGTCAGTGAAAGGCCACATTCTGAACATTGCTTTCATCTTAAAAAAATCAACTATAGTTTGTCATGGGTATGGACATACCTATTTTTTAATTTAAGAAATATTGATTTTTATATGTATTGGACCTACTGTGTATAGAATCTTGAATTTTTTGCTGTTCAAAATAGATTAGATTTTCTGTAAGAAAGTAAGAACTTGTATTTCCCCACCAACAGAATGAAAGGTGTTGGGAATTCACCACAGATGGATGGGGTAGATGACTCTGGACCCACACATCAATCTGGACATCACAAAAGGGAGGTCACAAGACATTTGTACCTACCGATATGATACCATAGAAAACACACATTTTTTGACAAAAATAAAATATGAACCACATAAAACCTCTGGATCTAACTCCCAGAAATACAGAGAGCTGAAGAAACTGAATAGCATCATTTGGGTGTTGTCCGTAAAATCCAGATGGTGGGAAACAGGATATATTAGACATAATACCTTGTTTCTTCAATGAATAATCATTAAGAAAAAGAGACAGGGAGAACTTAAGAGATTCAAACATACAGAAAACATATGTTAGCCAATTGCCACGTGTGGACTTTATTTGGATCTTGATTTCAATAGAAGAATTCCCTCCTTCATCTTCCCCAGCCCCTGTAATAGTATTAGATAATTAGAGAAATCTAAACATGTATGAACTATTCAGGAATTATTGTCAACTTTTTAGATGTAGCAATGGCATGTGACTATACTTTTTAAAGTCTGTATCTTTTAGAGTAACTTTCAAAAAATTATTTAAGGAAAGAGTGACTTAATATGTAGAATTAACTTTCAAATGAAGCAGCTGGGGTACACTGTGGGTGTAGTAAAGGTAAATCAGGATTGACCATGGGTTGGTAATTCTGGGAGTGGAGTGATGTTATATACTATTGTCTTTAATGTGTTTGAAAATTTCCAAGATAAAAAGTGAAAAAAAAATTAGGGCTCACATTTGTTAAACTAATTGCCCCCCAAATCTCTCAGCAGTTTCATATTAGAGATAGACTGGAGTCTGGGCGGCCATCTTCCTGTCCACCGAAGCCACATGATCTTCTCCTAGATTCTTGTCAAGGCCCCTCCTAGTGGTGACTGCTGACCTAGTGGAAGAAGTCGTCTGTAGGTGATGCTGTGACTAGCTTACTCCTTATATCCTTTTCAACTCCCCACTGTTGAGTTTGCTACCAGAACACACACCACATTTCAACTCTGGAATCACAAACCCAACGGCCATCTCTCTGTGAGCATGGCAGTGGTAATTCGCGTTTCCTTCTTGAAACTCTTTTCCTTGCTTTCCATGATGATGCAGCTACTGATTTTCTTCTTAATTAACTGCTCATCATCCTGCTATTCATTCACAGAAGCTCTTCTGGGGCTCCAGGGTTCAGCTTTCTGCTTTTTCTTTCTCTTGACTCTTCCATCTAAGAAGATACACCTGCTCCCCATCACTTTTGTGGAGAGGACCCTCCACCCAGCCTCTGGCCTCGCCTCCTTCCTGAGTTCTTCAGTCTCACCTCTTCAGATGCTTGTCAGACATTCCTTCTGATATCCCTAGACATCATTCCCTCATACCCAGCATTTCCACAAAATGAATGCCTCCTCTCATCTTTCCCTTCCATGTTTCTTCAGGCACCATATCTCCTGTCAGCTCTTCTTTGTAATATCTCATCTCCCCCATTCATCTCCTCTTTCATACTTACCTCCAACACTCATGTCCAAGCCCCTCTGTTTTTCCTCCTTTCTCGGTTTCCCAGCATCTTTCACTCTGTGGCCTGGCATTTGGAAAGCCTCTCTCTTCTTGCACTCACCAAGGCCATCAGAGAGTTCCTGTCTCTTGCAAGGTGAAATTCTCAATTTATTTCTTCAGTATCCTCTATCTGACCTCAATTGCTAGTTCAATTACCAGACTCTACACTAACCTCCTAGAGACAACATCCTCCCCAGATCTGAACCTGAAGTTCTGAAGTATGAGTCCCACCTATGTTTCAAGACTCAGCCTGCTGGAAGCCATAGATGGGGTCTCCATAGTCTGAAGTTGTTAGCTTGGCCTACCCGACCTTAATGTGGCATGTAATGGAAAGACCACTCTAAGCTGGCCAGTTCTCTAATGCTTGCAGCCTTAAACCAGTGTTCAACCTCTCTTATTCATTTAAAATGAAGATAAACCCAACTTGGATGCCCACCTTCCTGAATAAAATTGAGCACTTTAGGATATGGGCCTTGGAACCTATAAGAACTAACTTGTTAATTTCATCTATAAGTATTTTTCCCTTTCTTGGAAGAGAATACAAACATTTTAGAGTTGAGGCTGTCTCACTCATCTCATGGCTGTCAGTCCTCAGCACAATGTGAACAGAAAGTATTCAATAAAGATGGTTGAGTAAATGAATCATTCATGACCTTCTTCCCCTCACCCAATCCTAAACCCAACCCCCTCCTCACAGGCACAGGTGTAAATACGCCTACATACTTGCACGTGTCAGCAGATTTTCTGGGAGATGCCCACTTCTAAACAGTCTGCCATTTTTTTCCTAATAAGTATACTTGTCAGATCATGTACTTGTATTTCTTTCTTTTCTTTTCCTTTTATAACTGGAAGTTTGTACCTATTAATGCCCTTAGCCTACTTCACCTGCCCCTCCCCCTTCTCCCTTTTGGTAACCACATGTTTGTTCCCTTTATCTATGAGTCTGTTTCTGTTTGTTTGGTTTGTTTTGTTTTCAGATTCCATATAAAAGTGAAATCATATGGTATTTGTCTTTCCCTGTCTGACTAATTTCACTTAGCTTAAAACCCTCTTTTGTATGGCTGAGTAATATTCCGTGGTATACCCACCACATCTCCTTTATCCATTTGTCTATTGATGGATACTTGAGTTGCTTCCATATCTTGGCTTTTGTAAATAATGCTACAGTGAACATAGGGGTGTATATATCTCTTTTTTGGATAAATACTCAGAAGTGGAATTGCTAGATAGTATGGTCATGCTATTTTCAATTTTTTGAGGAACATCCAGATTGTCTTCCATAGCTACTGGACCAATGTACATTCCCACCAGCAGTGCATGAGGGTCCCCTTTTCTCTACATCCTTGCCAACACTTGCCATTTTTTGTCTTTTTGATAATAGCCTATCTGACAGTTGTAAGGTGATAGCTCATTATGGTTTTGATTCTCATTTCCCTGGTAATTAGTGATGTTGAGCATCTTTTTGTGTGCTATGTACTTATATTTCTCGGTTTAAAAAATATCACTAAATGGTATACAATTTTGGTTTGCACGCACTGGAACTGTCTAGATGACATCCCTCACTGGCCTAGGCAACTTGGGGTGGGTGTGGAGGCCCATTGGGAGAACTGAGCAGGTGGGTGCTGGGAAGATATGTGGATCTTTGCATATAAACACCCAAGTCTAAGCCCTCTACCCCTCACTTCTCCAACACATCTCACTTAAGCTGCCTTCCCCCTTTCTAAATGTGCTCTGAAAGGTAATTTCTTTTCTTTTCTTTTTTTTGAGATTTATTTATTTATTTTGAGAGAGAGAGAGAGTGAGAGAGGAGGCAGGGAGAGGGGCAGAGGGAGAGGGAGAGACAGAATCTCCAGCAAACTCCATGATTGGTGCAGAGCCAGACTGGAGGCTTGATCTCATGACCCCAAGATCACGGCCTGAGCAGAAACCAAGAGAAGGCTGCTTAATCGTTGAGTCACCCTAGTGCCCCTGAAAGATAATTTTTAAACTTACTTTATGTAGAGAAAGAAAGAAAGAAAGAAAGAAAGAAAGAAAGAAAGAAAGAAAGAAAGAAAGAAAGAAAGAAAAGAAAGAAAGGAAGGAAGGAAGGAAGGAAGGAAGGAAGGAAGGAAGGAAGGAAGAAAAGAAAGAAAAAAGAAAGAAAGAAAAAAGAAAGAAAGAAAAGAAAGGAAAGAAGAAAAAAAGAAAGAAAAGAAAGAAAGGAAGGAAGAAAGAAAGAAAGAAAAGGAAGGAAGGAAGGAAGGAAGGAAGAAAGGAAACTTTCAATACTCCAACATTTTTTATAGAACATTACATGTTTTTATAAAACATATCTGGACACTTGCCCTGCTTTTGTCGGTGGCACTACCTTCTCTTCTTGAATCCAGGTAGACAGTGAGACTAGTTTATCCATCTTGCTTCCTGCTGTGTTCATGAAGTCCAGAGCAGTGCTTGGCATAAAGTAGTCACTCAGTAAATACTTGTGAATATTGAGCAAACGGCATCCCTGAGCCGAGGTGGGACTGGCTGTAGGAAGAGCCATTGTCTAATCTTGGTTTTCAAGTTGTCAACCTGATGCCACACCCTCTTTTTCTGCTTCTGCTGCCATCCCCTCGGGCAAGATTCTCATTACTGAAACTAGGGCAGTAGCCTCATAAGTAATCTCTCCGCGTCATGTGTGTGCCCACTTCATTTTCCCACCCACTGCTGTAAACTTGGTATCCCTGAAGGGCTGTTAGAATACTTTCTTTCTCTCCTCAAAAGCTATCAGTGACTCCCCTGTGCTAATGTGCTGGTACCAACGTGTCTTGGTTTTCTGGACTTACCACAATATAGCCACTCAGCACTTTCAACTTCATAACTTACCTCTTAATCTCTATAAATTCTATGCTCTGGCAAAATGGAAATATTTCCTGTTGCCAGAGCACATTTTCTATTTCTCCACCTTAACTTTTTCTTCATGTGGTTCCTAGGATGTGAAAACTCTCCTTTCCAAGGGTACTTGTTGAGATCTGCCCATCGCCGAAGGTCAACCTTGAACACCACCACATCCATGAGTCTTTTTAGATCAAGCCTTCCTAACACTTTGTGTCCTTCTTATGATATTTAACATATTTATCTTGGAATTTTATTCTCTGAACCCATGTTTCTAGCCTGGAGCCTTGAATAGAGTAAGTACGGGATTGAACTCAGCACCAGTTATGTATCAAGCCCTCTGTCAGATTCAGGGGATACTGCAAAAGTGACCTTCTGAGGATGATACAAGAGAAAGCATGAGGAATTATTCTGTAAACCCAGAAGTAGTATACACATTTGAATAGTATAAAGATGATGATGAAGATGGTGTTGATGATGGTGAATGTGAAGGATATTTGCATTCCCTCTCCAGGTCTATTCTTCACCCTTATCCTCCCACTCTGCCCCCAGGGAGATTGATCTCTATAGACTGCATCAGCCAGGCTCCCTTGCATTTTGCTTTCCTGTTGCATTCGGCCAATAGGAAATATGAGTAGAATATCAGAGTGAGAAGAGAGTTTGGGTATTTATTCCACCAGCTGTCTTTGCTGGGCTTCAGACTGACAGTAGTTGCATTCTAGAGATCACAATCCCTTTCAGCTAGTCCCCCCACCCTGTAGTTAGAGCTCCTGCTGGACTCCAGTCACCACTCCCCACCTTGCCCTTTAAGGCCTAGGATGGTAGTGGCCTCCCATTGTTGTCAGTCCCAGGTGTGTCACTAATAAGTTTGCTTAACCCTACCCTACCCACTTTTAAAAACTCTCCATAATTTCCTCTTTTCAGTGTGGCACCTGCAGTTCTTGTCAAGACCCTGATTCATACAATAACTGTTGAGAATGGCAGTAGTAATAGAGGTTGAGGTGATTTTTTTTTCTCCCAGCTGGTGGTCTGAGCATCCTGACAAACAACTGCATGCAGAGAAGCTGGAGAATCATGGCAGAGACTAGCATGATGTTCACTGTATTGCTGCACAGGTTACCCCCAAACTTAGTGGCTTAAAGCAATAACAAAGATTTATTATTTCTTATCATTTTTGTGGGTCATGAATTCACCCAGTTACAGTAGGATGGCTTATTTCTACTCTAATATGCCTAAGGCCTGCCCTAGAAGGCTGAAGGCTCAGCCACTTATAGGTCTGGCAGTGGCTCCTGGCTGTTGGTTGGGGAACTATTTGGGGCTGTCAGCTGGACTATACACATGTATCTTCTCCATGTGGCTTGGGCTTCCTCACAACATGGTGGCTGGAGTCCAAGTATTAACATTTAGAGACAGAGAATGAGCCAAGCCAAAGCCATATTGCCCTTTACAACCCAGCCTTGGAAGTCCTGCCTGTCACTTCCACCATGTTCCACTGGTAGAAGTAATTATAAAGGTCCACCCAGTTTCATGGGGAGGAAATATAGTCCCATCTCTTAGTGGAGGAGTGTCAATGTCTGAAATTGATTGTCGATGGTATGATGTGGACTGAAGTGATGTAAGCCACTTCTGGACCTATGCATACGTACCCACATTCCACCCATTCTTTCTTCCCATTCAGTGAAAACTGTGCAGGATGCATCTTTTTTTTTTTTTTTTTTAAGATGACAGTGACACAAAAGTCAAGGAGGACGACCCAACCCATATCAACCTTTGTAAGTGTGATAACTAAGCATTTAGTGTGTTAATCCTCTGAGATTTGGTGATTGCTACAAGAATTTTATCCATATCCTCAAACTTCATCTGAGCCACTAGATTCTTCTTCCTGTCTCATCAGCACATCTATCAGGACTACACACCTACGACGAAAGCAAGGAACTGGGGTTAGTTTCTTTTTCTTCCTTGTTATGTGTGCACCTTCCCCCCCTCCAAGTTGTAGTGTGCAGTAAAACGACTGGGAAGGAGAAGAAGGAGGTCATGGGACTGCCTAAATCATTGAGCAGCAGGATCACTACTGTGTCCAAAAAGGTCTAAGCCAAGCCAAACAGTGGAAAAGGTGAAATGTTAACATGAATGCAGTAAATATTCAATCCTTCTTTGGAAGATCTTGGGGAAAAAAGAGAGTGTTGTGGTGGAAATGACTGGCAGGTGGATGTCTGCAGGGGCCTGCCACATCACAGAAGACTGTCTGGAGAAGAAGGTGTGCCTGACATCCTTCCCAATAAAAAACCTGGGAAAAACATCTGTCAAGTGATATTTAGAACTGACATTTTCATAAGGACCCAGTCTATAGAGGGTTTTTGCAGGGCTTGGAAAACCACATTTTTCATTCTTCCTTCTCCCCATCTCCTGTAATTAAATGATGCTCACAGTGTTAAATGTATATTTAAAATGACATGCTTTGAGGACTATATTTTAGGAAACTTTCTATTTGGAAATAATTTTGACAATAATAATGATTGTTTCAAAAAGTAATATTTATTTCCTGAACCTTTTGAGAGTAAGGTAGGTGCACACATCATGGCTTTTTACTCCTAAATATTTCCTATTTCCTCCTAAATGTACCCCAAACTGGGGTCTTAGACACAGACCGAGGCCCAATATCTGGCATTAAGTTTTGGGAAATGGAAGCCCAGGTTCTGATCCCCACATAGAAGGACATAGGGAGACATCTGCTCTCTTGCCATGGGTGCTGCCCTGTCTAATATTTTCATGTTCTGCTTGGATGAAGAAACAGAAGGGATGTTTACCCCCTCCACCCCCCACCCCCCCTTCAGGGATACTGATTGGGAAAGGGTGGCTAACATAGTCTCTGGGTCAGAAAAGATCTTGATAGACTGGACCTTTACCAGATTAAATATAAAGTGTACATTATAGGGGCACCTGGGTGGCTCAGTCAGTTAAGCATCTGCCTTCAGCTCAGATCATGGTCAATGATTTAGGCAGTCCCATGACCAATCTCAGGTCATGATCTTGGAGTCCTGGGATCGAGCCCCAATTGGGCTCCCTGCTCAGCAGGGAGTCTGCTTCTCCCTCTCCCTCTGTGCCCTCTCTCTCTCTAGCTCTCTCTCAAGTAAATAAATAAAATCTTAAAAAAATAAAGTGTACATTGTATAAGCACAAAATTACTACTGTATTATTTCCTAGTTTCTAAGAGACTTTTCTCTATCTTTTATTGTTTCTGAACTTTAGATGCCCCCTAAAATCTATGTCAAAGGCAACTAGCTATAATAGTTAAGGGAGTTCTAAGTAGAAAACCTACCTGCATGCAGATGAAGGTCCAACTAATTGCCACCTGGTTTTCTCCACCATTGGTGGAATAAATTTTCTTTGAGGTATAATTACGTACACTAAAGTGTATCCTTCTTATTATACAGTTCCAGGAGTTTTAACAAACATACATAGTCATATAACTGATAGCAAAATCAATGTACAGAACAGTTCTATCCCCAAAAGGTTCCCCTGTAGTCAAACCTTTGTAGTCAAACCTCCCCCCTGCAACTTGTTTTGTATCCATATAGTTTTGTCTTTTCCAGAATGCCATATAAATGTAAAATATAAATACTTAGTTATATTTTACTTAGAATTTCTGAGTCTGGATTCTTTTGGGAATGCATTTGAAATAAACCCATGTTGTTGTATGTATTAATAGGCTACTCCTTTTTTATTGCTGAGTTGTATTCCACAGCATGGACACCTTGTACAATGTTCACCCATTCAACATTTAATGAACATTTAGGCTGTTTTCAGGTTTCGGCTATTATGAATAAAGCCATTATGAACATTCACACACAAATTTTCGTGTGAACACATGTTTTCATTTCTCCTGGGTAAATAGTTAGCCATATCGTGTATGTTTAATGTTTTAGGAAACTGCCCAACTGTTTTCTTAAGTTGCTGTACTGGTTTACACTCCAGAAGCAATGCATGAGAGTTCTGCATTTTGATATTGCCAGCATATTTTACAAATTCAAATGTAAGCGTATTAGTATCTCATGGTGGTTTAAATTTGTATTTCTTTAGTGACAAATGATGCTGGGCATCTTATCAGATGCTAATTTGTTCATAAATCATCTTCTTTGGTGAAATGTGGTCTCAAATCTTTTTATTGGATTATTTGTTTTCTTTTTATTAAATTAAAATTTTTTTTTACGTATTCTGAGTAAGTTCCTTATGTGTTTTGCAAATATTGACCCCCAACTTGTGGCTTGTCTTCATTTTCTTAACAGTACCTTTTAAGAGTTTTTCATTTTGGTGAAGTCCATTTTATCAATTTTTTCTTTCATGTGTTGTATTTTTGGTGTCATAGGTGAGAAATATGTGTCTAATCCAAGGTGACAATGATTTTCTGCTATGTTCTTTTCTAGAAGTGTTATAATTTTACATTTAGGTCTATGATCCATTTTGAGTTTATTTTTATATATGGCATGAGGTACAGATTGAAGTGTACATTTGTCATGGTGACTTTTCTGTTTGTTTGGTTTTTTGCAAAGATAATATTGAATCAAAGATATATATTTTCAGTAACAGAGTCTTCAACTGAAAAAAATGCAAGACTAATGCAGCCTAACTTAGTTTTTGTGAGAAAAACCTAGATGTGAAGGTGAACCACATGTTCCCCTAAATGGACGGTGTATCTCAGCTGTTAAGATAGGTCAAAATCATGGCATCCAGGTCAAAGGAGGCACTAGTCTTATTGTTTTCCATACTGCCCAAGCTATGTTTGCATTGCTCTTAAGTTTTTTGCGTAGTTTTTGAAAGAGAGGTATTGATATAAGAATGAAGAATGAGCAAGATCTTGGTGGGTTCGGCCTCAAGTAGGAGGGATAGGAAGGTGAGAGAAGTAAGAAACTAAATGAACATCATTTCCAAGCAGCAGTTATAGTCTTTGGTCTTTGGAAAGGCAGGGTTCAGAACTCAAACTCTGACATCAGCCAAAATGGTTTAATATCTCTATCCTTTATCATTTCTAGCTGTGGACTTCAAGTGACTTGCTTAATTTCTCTGATTTTTGTTTCCACATGCATAAAATGTAGATAAGAAAACTCCCTATTTCATAGTTTTTATTGTGAGCAAATAAAAGGAGATAATCCATGCCAAATACCTAGCTCAATGCTTGGTGTTGTATGTGTTCAGAAAATGCTAGCTATTTTTCTTGCCACATATTATTTATCTACTCTAGTTTCATTCACTGAACTCCTACTGTGTATCAATCATTGGGGTATCAAAATGAGATAACAAGCCCTCAAGAGGTTTAGCCTAGTAGATTTGGAAATTGGACCAGTGTAGCCAGGCTAGTAGAGATGAACCTAGTTGTTTGTATGGGAGTTATCTTGTGTGTATTATATGGTGTATACTGTGTGAGATGTGATTGAAGATGTATACATTTACCGTGGTGGGATTTTTGTCTTCTTGAAGAGATACTATTAATCCAAGGATGGTCCCTATAAATGATGGAATATTTATCTGAAAGAAGTACGCTACGTAAAGGAATAATGAGTCAGCGTGGAGGCCGGAGGCCAACCATGGGTTTCCAGAAGGCTGACCTTTGAATTAAGACCTAAAAGAATCAGCCAACCTAGAGTGGGTGTGGAGGTGAATATAGAAGGTTGTCCACACTGAGCAGTCAGCCAGTTCACTAGAACATGGTGGAGAAGAGCATCGACAGACTTAATTTTGAAAATGATGGGCAAGTGACAGCCTTCTTGAACTCCAGTTGCTTCACTCGTGAGGCATCAATAATTTCTTCATTCCAGGTAGTTGTAAGGATTACAAGAAACATTTGTGTAGCCCCTGGTGAGCACTGCTGCTCTGCATAGTTTTCACAGTTATCCTCATACTTCAAGCCATCCTGTTAGTCCGGAACAGAAAGTGAAGCAGGGGATGGTGGAGGAAGAGACAGGGGAGGCAGCAGAACAGAGGATAAATTGGTTGGGATTTCATGCTGAGGAATGTGGATGTTATCTCTAAGGTAACTAAGGTAATGATTAGCCAGGGAAGGGTCCTAAGCCAGGAGTATGGAATTTTAGAACACCAGACAGGACAACAAATTGCAGGAGGTTCAACTGGAGACAGGGAGAGGAGTTAGGAGATTTGCAGAAATCTAGGGAAGGAATGAAGGCAGCAGGAAGTGAGGCAATGGCAGGAGGGATAGAGCAGAGGGCAGAGGTGAGGAGTATCCAAGAAGTAGCGCCAGCACCTAGTTCACTGCAAGAGGTAGATGACTTCCCAGTGTCTGACTTGGGTGAGATGAGAGAAGACAGTTTGGAATGGGCTTGTAGGGAAAGAAAATGAGTTCACAGTCATTTTGAGGTAGCTGCAGTCCATCAGCTGAAGAGACCCTGTGAAGAGTTAACGTTTGGGTCTGGAGCCTAAAAGAAGGATCTTTCCTAGAGATGTCCACATGACAGATGCCAACAGACTGGCAGACAGAACCTTTGGCAGGGACAGAATCACTCAGAGACAGACTAGTCATGAGACAGCCAGTCTGTCTATGTTAGCATGTTTTCTCAGATTGACCTGGCTTGGGCACATTTCTTAACTATTCTGAGCCTCAGTTTCCTCATCTGCAAACTAAAACTCAAGTACATGTGGCCTTACCTGGGAATGAAATGTATACATGCATTCCAGGTGCTCAGAGTAGTGTCTGACACAGAGTATTTGATAGTCTTCACTGCATTTTTACAAGAAAGACTGAGGGCTGAGGGAAGCACTAGGGGGCAGCCACAGGTGATGAAGGAAAGGCTGAGGAAGAGAGGACATGACAGATACTAAGAAGAGTCTTCCAGGGGGAAAAAAAAAGACTCTCCAGAACATGGTGATATAGAAATCATGTGAGCAGACTCTTTTATGAAAGAGAAGGAGCTGAACGATGTCCAAATTTCCCAAGAGAAGCTGAGAAGAGTCCACTGGATTAGACAGCCAAGAGGCCATTGGCATCTTTGGTGGGAGAGGAAGGCTGATGACAGGAGCTGGAGGGGGAAGGGAGAACTAAGGGAATAGAGTCAAATGAATGCTTAGCTTAGACAAGACAGAGAAGATGATGTCTGTACTGATAACTATTTAAAACAATGATATAGGGCAAAACACTTCATCTCATGTGATATAGCACATCCAGATGGGTATCATCATCCTCACTTTATAGCTGGGAAAACTGAGGCTCAGAGAGATTGAAAAATTTGTTCAAGTTCACACAGCTGGTAAGAATGGAGTCTGATCTCAGACTGACTTGGGCTCAAACTCAAAATCCAATGGGTGGAGGTAGAAGGGAGGACACATGGACTCAAAATTAGAAAGGACATTTTAGGAGTTACAAACACCTGATGATGGACTAAACCCTATCATAAAGGGAGGCCCCTGTCATGGGGATGTTCAGTCATAGCCTGGATGAATAGCCCCCAGGAGGAATGATCACTTCATGCTGTGTGTATATGTCTATGTGCTTGTGTTCCTCACTGGAGGATGAGTTTCTTGAGATTCTATTAATTTTTAAAAATATCCTGACATGCTATAAAGCCTGGGATGTAATGGGAACTCAGTAAGGTTTGCTGGCCAGCTGGCTTTAGAAGGACTTCTCATACTAAGAGGTTAGACACGGTATCTGTGCTCTGAGACCCTTCCCTGGTCTAAGTCTCTGAATTCTCTGAGCTGTAATTATGAAATCTCCAATGGGAGTCAGCTCTGAGCACTGAAGTCTGGAAATGGGAGCCAAGCAGTCACCAGCAAGATAAGGAGGAACAGGGTAGAGACCCAAATCCAGAAGTCTAGTTCAGGGACAAAAAACAGAGGGAAATGTGGGTGGGGGAAGTAGAGACTCAGCACAAAAAGGGTATACTAGAAACATCTACTTTAACAGCAGGTCCCAAAATGGAGCAGAGGCATAGTATACAGTACACAGAGGATGGTTGACCTTGAATCAATCAAGTTCTTAGTCTCTGCTTTGTGGGGCAAGCTGGTCAGTTGTTTGGACTATAAGGGGCTGTGCTATGTTGGCAGTTACCCTCAAGAATCCCGAGGGATCCAAAGTACTGGTTGCCTGGGGATGCTGAGAAGGAAGTGAAAAACCCTTACTTATCTGCCTGGACAAGACAAGGCAAGAGTGCCTTTGAGAATCATCTCAGAAATGCTTTGGAAATGAAGGGTCAGAAACAAGGCTTGCCTTATACATTATATGACTCTGCTCACAGCCAACAAGCCAAATCTGTTCAATGATCCTGACTTACATGGAAATGATTGGAAGCCCAGAGAGGTTGAGCATCTAGTCTGGGATCACACAGCGAGGAAATGGGGAGCTTGAATGAAGCCTTCCTAGGGGTAGGAAAAGGGAAGAGAATTTCTTAGGTAACAAAACTTAAAATTCCCATCTTCTCTAGAGATATCAACACCAGAGAAAAGACATTGATTTATAATCAAGGCAATCTTTTTGTTGCAGGGGAACTCATTTGGAGGGGAAGAAAGATTTTGTCTAATGGATCTTGTTCCTTGATTCCAGATTCTAATAACCCCACTGCATCTCTGGATATGATTGGAATTACTCCCAGATGTCAATGTTAGGAATCACTGGGAGGAACATGTCTCACAATGGTGGGATGGTGGGATGGGTAAAGGTGATGTGTGTATGTACATGTGAGTGTGTGTGTGTTGGCCGCATTATTCTCAAAGGGTGCTGTGGAGAACTCCTCCTGGGGTGAGTTTGGAGAGAATCAAAAGGCAGGATCCTCAAAGGAGCTGGATGCCAGTGCTGCCGGCTGCAGCCACCTCTCTGGTTAGCTTTCCAGGCATTGGGCCTGAAGAATGAACTCAAGTCCCTGAAGAGTGTTTTGTTCTTTACTCCCTGCCCCCATAGGTCTTTGTTCCTGGCCCAGCTAATTTGGCTCAGTGGTTGATTAGCAGGTCCCAAAGTTAAGGAGAACAATGGCAGAGGTACTGGTGGTTTCTAGCCAGCCCCCTCCACCCCGGCTTCTCATTTTTTAGGTGGTGGGTAATTGTGGCTGGGGGTCTCACATTCTCAGCCGCTCTTCCAAGCAATTTCCTTAGTCACATGGTGGGCTAACTGCTCCTTCTAAACTTACCTGTTAGTGCTGTGACAGCCTCAGCACAACCATGGACTGTCCCTGTGACCACCAGGATTCCTCTGTGAGAAAGCTGAAGTTTTTTCTTCTTTTTTCCTGGGAGAGGAACTGCCTTTCTCTGTGGCAGTGGAAGAGGGAAGGGGCCAGCAGGGTCTGCCAGATACCCCATGATAACATCTTTTATCTCATAATGTCCCTAAAAGTTGGTGTGGTGGAGCCTGGACTTCTCCAACTGCAGGAACATGCACTCATGTTGTCAGGTTTCCAAGCTTTGTGCTACACTCACACAAATCATCAATCTGAAAAAGGTCCATTGTGATCTTTACCAGCTGGGGCATGGCCCCTTCCCCAGCACTGCCTCTGAAGGTCACCCAGGCCTGTTTATTTGTGGACTCTTGATAATAGGAAAGGCTCTTAGAGATTGTTTAGTTTAAGTATCATCCTTTCTTACCTTGAGGTTCAGGAAGGCTAAGAAATTCATCGGAGCTCACAGCAGAATAACTGGGACCCTGATCCCCTATGATTTGTGGCAGGAACCCAGCCAGCCTTGGCCAACTGACACCTGCTGATATGCAGAGTAGATGCAAGAACCTTAGGCAAACCCAGTGTTGCCTACCCACCTCTCATCCTCCACCCCTTTTCCCAAATCCCTAGTGTTTGTCTGGAGCCTGGTTTCTCCTAAATTAATTTGCACTGAGTGACCAGAGACACCACACCCCACACTTACAAGGGCATAAACTGTGAAAGTTAAGATGGAGGTGTGGGGTCACACAGAAGGCTGGGAGCCCCTATTTACCACTCACTAGATGCAGGATGATTGGCTCCATCCGTGACCTGTTTGTGCCTCAGTTTCTTCATCTATAAATGGAGATAAAAGAACCTAATTTGCACGGTTGTCCTGCGGATTAAATGAGTTATTATGTGTAAAATAATGAATTTTCATTATCTTTGCCTTTCAAAAAGCAAACAAACAAAAAGGATGCTAGTGGTATAAATCCAAGAACTTTTGTCCCTGACAGGAAAAACTGTAGAGCAACAGTGGGAAAGTGGTTGAAGATCATTTCAAGGTGCTATGTACAATAACTGGCCATGTGTGAATCTCGTGTTCTGTTTTGTTTGTTTTTCCTTTTTCTTTCCCCACTGGCATGTTTCCTAGATGTTTTGTCTCTCTAAGGTGATGATCAGCTAATATCACTGACTACCCAATTTTAACAAAATTTTTTTTAAGAGTAAGAATAACCAAACATTATATAGGAACTTAAAGATATACAAATGCTACTATGTAGTATGCAGTCTCTAAGATGACCCCCAGTGACCCACTTCCTGGTATTCATGGTCCTGTGTAGTCTTTTTCCCTTGAGTAACTTGCCTCTGACAAACAGAGTGTGGGCACAGTGAGGGCATGTCTCTTCCATGACTAAGTTACACCAGACTATGACTCCATCTTGCCAGTGGTCTCTCCATGTTGTTGCTTTGGTGGGGCAAGCTACCATGTTGGAGAGGGCCTCATGGTAAGGAACTGAGGGTAGCCTCTGGGCCACCAGCCAGAGAGGAACCAAGACCCTAAAGAAACTGAATCACACCAACCACCACACATGTGAGCTTGGAAGCAGATCTTTTTCCTGTTGAGCTTTCAGATGAGACCCCAAGTTTAGCCAATGTCTCAACTGTAGTCTTATGAGAAACCCTGAAGCAGAAAATCCAGCTACACCATGCCTGCTTTCCTACCAGCAGAAGCTGTGGGTAAATGAGTATTGATTAAACCACTAAATTTTGGGGTAATTCATTACACAGCAGGCGGTAAAGAATAACACACACCAGATTATCTGATTTCAAATTTGCATCATTTCTCAGAAAGGTGAAGTAACACCTGTCAGATCACAAAGCTAGGAAGTGGTAAACCTAGTCCTTGAACCCACATCATCATTACTTCTCAGAAGAGGTTACAGAATGTAGTGTCCCAGACTGACTCTATAATTTCCTTTACCCATTTTAGCTCCAGTTTTCAAGAATGATTTCCCTGCTTTCATTTCCTGATGTAGGGAAGGAACTACGTTTACTGACTTCCAACTTGCCAGGGACTTTGCACACGTTAGCACACCCAATCCTCCCAGCATGGTAGAGTGGGTGTCCCTGTACCCAAGGTATTGGCTTTCCCAGAGTGGGTTTTGCAGGTACTGATCCCTCAAGGAGCTCTGTGTAAAGTATTCCATGTTTGAGAAAACTGTACCCCTGTCTTGGACACTCACTATGCACATGAGTCCATTAAGGGTAGAGAGGAATTGAACCAGGGAAGCCTGCATGTGTCTTAATCCCATCACACCATGAACACACTTACCTATCTCATGGCTTGCAACCTGAGGAACATTCCACAAAATACACCTTGGGCAATGCTGGTTTAAAGGAAATGTCACACTTGCATTTTTTCAGATCATACCTCACAACAATTTTGTAACGACAGAGTAACATTCTCCATTTTACAGATAGGAAGACTGAGAGTTAAGGAGTTCTGAAATCATCATCAAATAGTATTTATCCTTGGGTGGTGGCTGACCTCTGCAATATTTGATGTGGTTAACCAGTCCTTCCATCCTTCCATCCTTCCATCCTTCCTTCCTTCCTTCCATCCTTCCTTCCTTCCTTCCTTCCTTCCTTCCTTCCTTCCTTCCTTCCTTCCTTC
>NW_023270374.1:3218702-3351399 GCF_011800145.1 Mirounga leonina
TTCCTTCCTTCCTTCCTTCCTTCCTTCCTTCCTTCCTTCCTTCCTTCTTTCCTTCCTTCCTTCCTTCCTTCCTTCCTTTTTTCCTTTTATTTCTCCTGGGATCAGAGGAGATATGTATTTTTAAATTATTTAAAAATAAAATAAAATAGGGTCACCTGGGTGGCACAATCGGTTAAGTGTCCAACTCTTGGTTTTGGTTCAGGTTGTGATTTCAGGGTTGTGAGGCCTGCATAAGGCCCCACATAGAGCTCCACGCTCAGTGTACTCTCTCTCCCACTCCCTGCCCCTCGCTTGTGCTCTCTCTCTCTCTAAAATAAATAAATAAATCTTTAAAATATAAAATAAAATAATAAAACAAATCCTCCTGTGACCTGGCTGCACCATGTCATGTTCTCTTCCCAGAACACTCCTCATTCTCATCCTCCTTTTCTGAATCATTATCATCCATCTTGTCCCAGAATGTCAGCATTTCTGCTGGTCTTCTCCCTTCCACCCACTTTGGCACCTGTCCCTGAGTGATCACCTCGCTCAGAGAGCTTCAGCTTAGCCTGAGCAGTGGGGACGTTCAAGTGCAGCTCTCTCCCCCAGGCCCCTCGCCTGGGCTCAGATCCCTGTGTACAGTTCTTCTTCACTAGCCCTCCCTGGATACTCAGTGGAGGTGGCTAGGACCCCAGTCCCTGGAGCCATACTGCCTGTGCTTGCTTCCCTTTGCCTCCATTGCCTTCTTTGTGAAATGCACATAATCATGATACCATGGAGCTCTCATAACATTCAAGCTACACTGATCACCTCCTTCCAGACCCTTCCTCAAGCCTTCCCTTTCTTTTATTAGATAGCACACCTGATCCTCTGTCTGCCTTCTGTGAGCTCTGCTTTCTCATCACCCACCATCTTGCCCATCTTCCCCACTGCTACCAACAGAGACCTTCACACCTTCAAATCTGACCCTACAGGCTTTGGAGGGGTTCCCCATTATCTCCAGAATTAAGCCCACCTCTGCCTCCCCTTGCTTCCTCTCCCAGGCCAACCTGACCATATGCCAGTGGTTCCAGGGACTTCAAAATCTCCCTTCCTTCAGCCTGGACTCTCCTATATTCTTGTCCACACATATACTTTATTCATTCTTCAAAATTCTGCCTCACAAGTGATCAAATGTTGACAAAACATTCAGCCTTGTAGTACAATTTGGTGGATAATATGCAGTCTGTATCAAAAAAAACCAAAAAACAAAAAACTGTTCCTACCTTTTGATTCTGTAAATCCCCCTCTGAGTACTCAGGCTAGGGAAATAATAATATGTGAAACATGCTTTAGACCTAGAGATGCCCACCACAATGTATTTATAACAAAGAATGTTCTAAAAAATAGGATATTGGTCAATTAATGACCATCCACTGGAAGGAATATGTTAAAGTGATGAATATAAAAATGATGTAGCAACTTTGTACCTGTTACGTATTTAAGTGACATGAACACAAAGGAGGCAAATTGTAATATGTTGTATTATTGCACCTGCTAAATGGTGGGGAGAAAGCAAAGGTAAAGCACCCAAAACATCACTCTGAATAAATTAGGGCACTGAAGTTACAGGAATATGCTTTTCCTTGAATTAAGAGCATTCTGTCATTTGTTTATACTGTTTTTATAATGATGAAGAAATATTTGTATACATTTAAAATAAAATACATATATATATTTAATCTGAAATTTTGAAATAAATAAATAAACAAAGACTTTTACTCTCTGAACCCTTGATCTGACAATACTGAAGAGCTCATACTGGAGTAGCAAACTTCCCAAACACCTGGAAATGTACACTTGCTTCCCCGTCCAAAGTTAATGACACTTGTGGCCTGAGAGAGAGCCTTGGGGGTGGAGGTGGCTAGGACCCCAGTCTCTGGAGCCATACTGCCTGTGCTTGCTTCCCTTTGCCTCCATTGCCTTCTTTGTGAAATGCACATAATCATGATACCATGGAGCTCTCATAACAATGTCACAGAGCTATTGTGGGGATTAAATGAGTTAATATAGGCAAAGTTCCTAGAAGAGTGCTTGGCAAGTAGTAAAGCCCAACAAATATTAGTTATTATTATTTTTAAAACATTAGCTATTATTATTGTATGGCCTATATATCTCTATGAATTCCTTGAGGGCCAGAATGGATCCTATTTTATATTTACCACCTTAGCTCCTTATATATAGAAGTTCTTCAAGAAATATTGTTGTCGTCTCATTGAGCTGAATGGCCTGGAAAAAATCTAAGGTTCTCTCTAAAACAAAATGGGCACCTGGGACCTTTCCCCAAAATGCCTGGGGCCGGAGCCAAGACTCTGGGAATTTGAGGCCACTGGCAACGCACCCGGGAGGAGGGCAGAGGTGGAATTCCAGGTCTGCGACCAGACAAAGTCACAGCACAATGCTGCCCTTGAATTATGACCTTTCAGCCTTGCCCAGCCCTGGTTGGGAAACCAGGAGCTTTAGATGTGATCTTCTGAGATGTGACCCTGATTCTTGCTGCCTAAGAACAAAGGGCAATTACGGCTCTTTTCTGAAAGGCAGTTTAAGTGGAAGCCAAGAGGCTGGTTCACCAAAGGCTGGCCTGATCATGGGCTTGATTTCTAAATAAAGGTCCTGCCTATGCCCAATGTCCTGATCAGTAACACCCCAGCCCGTGGTCCGCAACATTTCCTGACACATTTCTGGGGGATCCTGTTGATTCAGGGGATCATTTTGGAACATCTTGTTCCCCACCTCTAAATCTGGCTCCAGCATAAACTTCAAGCTCTAAGAAAACAGGCTCTGTGAACCTAACTTCAAAGCTTGTCGACATGGGCTCCTTGCAGAAGTACTGGAAGCAACAATGGACTTGAATCAGGATTGGGTAGGGCTACCTAGCGGGCGCCCCTTAACCTGGCAACTATTGTGTTCAAAGTCATTTATGCAGCTACAGGTGAACAATGCATTTGGCAACCCAACGAGGTCTTCTTTCAAAACAAAGTTACTCTTGCCAACAGTGCCAAACTGGAGGGTCCTGGTATAAAAGCTTCCATTTCTTTTTTTTTTTTTCAAAAAGAATTATACTAAATGACATTAATAAAAGCATTTCTTTTATTCCTTTTTAAAAAAATAAATGTAGTATCACCACATCAAAGGAAAAAAAATCGTAAAAGAAAAAGTCTTCCTGGAATTCTTAGCCCCCTTATCCAATCACGGTGATCTTTTGGGTGCCTCTACTTCTAGTCTTTCTGTTTTCTTTTTTATTTCACCTGGTGGTGATGAGCATGTAAGAGTTTGTCTTTCTGTTGCTTGTTTTACTTAGCATTATAGTAGGCAGAAAGCTGTTATATCACCTTTTATTGTTTTGATGGGCATTTTCTCAAAGTACTGTGCCAGAACAAATTCAAACATTTTTCTTGTTTTGGAGAATGATGTGCTATTATAAATAAGATTGTAATGAATATCCAGGAACTATAGCATGTTTTGCTGGGTCAGAATTTATGGCTTTTTCGTTTTGTTTTGCATTTAATAATGACACCAATTTTTCTTCCTTCCTTCCTTCCTTCCTGTTTCTTTCCCCCAAAATGCAAACTCTAAAATCATTGCCTTTAGATATGTGTGAGACTGTAGCTTTCAGTTAGAATTTTTTTTTAATTTTTAATCTGTCAACATTTTATTATGAAAATTTTGAAACATACAGAAAAATTAAAAGAATTTTATAGTGGATACCCATATACTGATTCAGGTGACTTTTGAGCACAAAGATAGGAATTTGAAGATGATGAGCAGAAATTAACCAGTAGATAAAGCAGAAATTAACCAGTAGATAGAGAAATGTGTGTCAACTTCCAGCTGGTGGTCCTTGGACATAATAACCATAACAATTTATTATAATATTTTATAGTCTTTAGTATTTTCAAAATATGTTCAAGTCTATTTTCTTGCTGGATGCTTGACATACTCAAGATATAGCCAAGGCAGGTGTTACCAGGTGTTGTTTGTATATTGATAAATGAGGAAACACATGATCAGAGAGGTTAGGGGGACTGTCCAACATAACACAGCAGGAGAGGTGCCACTGCAACACCAGTCCTGAGCTCTCAGTTGAACCATATTCCTATGGAAATGTCTCTCCTTAATTAATAAACAAATTAATTAATTACAGGTTTTCTATGGCCCTTTCAGCTCCCTGATTCTGCTTGTCTGTGACTTTGGATCTTTTTATCTTATTTTTTTAAAGATTTTATTTATTTATTTGAGAGAGAGAGAGAGCATAAGCAAAGGGGAGGGGCAGAGATAAAGGGAGAAGCAGACTCCCTGCTGAGCAGGGAGTCTATCCCAGGACGCTGGGATCATGACCTTAGCAGAAGGCAGACGCTTAACTGACTGAGCCACCCAGGTGCCCACTTTAGATCTTTTTAGGTTATAAAGGCAGGGGCATGTGCCCCAAGTAGTCCAGCCACCAGAAACGCTAACATGAGGATTACCAACCAGCTATAAAGGGAGTTCAAATGCTCCACCTAATGCCAACACAATAATTAGACCCAAAAAGCAAGTGTATGCATATGCTGTGTTTCTCCCTTGAGAGAAGAATCCAGAAAGAATCTGGATAGTTTGGGAGGTCAAGGGTTCATTCTGGAAAAATAACCACCAACACCATCCTTCCAAGTTTCATGCCAGAGACTAGCAAAGACCAACATCTTTGCCTGCAGCTCAAATGTGGATTTTCACCATTAATGGTGGTTTCTCCAGGACAGCTCAATGCTCTCCATTTTCCACCTTGGGAATGCAGGCTTCATTGTTTAAGAACACAACTAGAGGGGGGATCTGGTGCTCCCATCTGACATTGAAAAGTGCCCCTGGGGTCGGAGCAGGGAGAAATTTTCACAGGATCTCACAGGCTGCTCCATCCTTGCTCGAGTACCACATTTCACCCACACTGAGAGCCCCCGGCCACCAGAGGCAACATTAATCCACTTTGTGGATGAAGAAACCAAACCTGAGAAAAATGAAGAGTGTGACCATCTCAGGAGAGACCAACTCATTTCAGAAGTGGTCTAGCCAGGCCAGAACCCACTCCTTCTGCTCTGAAGCCCTTTCTTCTTTTATGGGTCACAGGTCCAATTTGTGCACATGAGGAGAGTCTATGTTTATGTAGTTTGTGCTCTTCTAGCTCTGTGCTGTTTTGGACTCTGGGGCTGCTCTCATTTTGTGGGGACAGAGCTATCCTGGTCGCCGCAGTCTCATGCTGGTGCGGAAATACATACCAGAATTTGGAGCCAGAAGGTCCACCAGGAGTAGGAGCACACAGAGAGACTACACTCAGGGCATGAGCTTTGTGAAATGGCTTTCTATAACCAGTCAGCTTTTTCTACAGAAAAATGCCCTCTGCCCTCTGCATATTCCACAGTAGCCAAACCTAGGTTGTGTGTGTGTGTTTCTTTTCAGCCTCCATAAGAGCATCTGCTCAACGTAAAGAATAAAGTGCAAGTGCTGGAAATCCATTGGGGAGATCTTTTTTTTAATAGGGCCATCTGCTTGTACTTGCCCTTTGGAAAAATCAATGAATTCGATTTTTGGACAGTCAGTTCCTTAAGCCTGAAAATATTCATTGGAACACCACGAGTGAGCAAAGTCCACCCTTCCAGCCCTCATTGATCTCTCTGAAGTTGGCCAGATGTTTCATAATTTCCCCATAACAGGCCTGGGGAAGTTCTGCAGTAGGAACAGCACCTGGGAGCTCGTATGAACCAGCAATGAGTGGCCGCAGATGGGACAATTATTACAGGCAGATAATTTTTTTTTTCTAAGACAATATGTCTCTTCTCAGAAACAAATGCAAATCCTGTAACAAAAGCCATCAAGCCAGTAGAAATCCAGCGGCAGTGCTTTCATAATTTGGAACTTCATAACTTGTGACTTATTACCTTGTCCCAAGCTAAATGATGGAGAAGTTCTCCAAATGGGATTGGTTATAAAATCCATTGCCAAGTTGGCCTCCTTCTGGAGTTGGTGGGCTGGAAAGTGCCATCAATTCTGATGGGTTTGAAGAATCCCCAAGAAATGAATCTGGAATACTAGAAACTGGGGAGAATTTTATCCTAAACAAGTGTCATGGGGGCCCACAGAAATTCCAGCACCTCGCCAGAGAGTGAGGTGCAACTTTACTCTTTCCAAAGAAGGATCCAGGAGCCCCAAGTGCCAGCCTATTTCTGTTTACACTGTGCATCTGTTAGACTTGTTAACCTCCTCCTTCAGCCAATGGCCTCAACTTTGTTTTCACCACATCGTTATTTTTGTGGCCCAGACATGCCAATGAGACATCAACATCATTTTGATGAGAATTTTATTTAATCGTTAGGATTACAGGCAAATAACATAACAGCTTTCTGCTCACCAAGGAATCTCTGGCAGAGGGGAATAAAACCCGATAATCCAGGGAAGGGGGAAGGACACTCACTTTTATTGCACTCCTCCTAAATCCAGGTACTTTACATAGTTTATCTCAGATAAGTTCATCCTAGGCAACAGCCCTATGAGGATTGTCATTCAACAAAGAAAGAGAGATTTAAGGGGGTTGAAAAGTTACCCAAGACCTCAAGACCAGAGCTTAAAAGCAGGCAGACACAGGACCAAAGTCTAGAATCTTTCCACTTACAGAGCACCATCTTTGAATACAGAATACCTATAACTCTTAGACCAACTCCTAAAGCCTGTAGACAGGCAGGGAAAGGAGTGATGGCAGTCACCTAGTGTCTTGGGCGGGGAAGAGGTCTATACGGGAGCCCTGAATGAACTGGAATCACCACTGAGGGCTAGTCTTCCTTCTCCAGAGTGCAGCTCTTGCACTGCCCAGTGAGAAATAATGGTCTGAGGTGGGCACAACACCTCTGCCTTGCCTTCAGTTCAGGGCTGCAGCTTCAAGTTCCCACTTGGAATGATCCAAGCCCTCACCTAGCTATCCAGGTATGTAGGGCTGACTTGTCACCTTCAGCCTGCACCAGGGAATGACCAGATGGCATTCAGGTTGATTCTGTGCCTCTGGCCGACTAATCTCCCCAGGTACAAGAGTAAACAGAGACCTTGGAGACACCATATGTCTCTGACTCATTGTGCTTGCTGGAATCACCATCATTCTACAAGACATATGCTTTCCTGGGCCAAGGTGGGGGTTGGCCAGAGGAAACTTGTTTTACGGATGAAGGCAGAATGATTAAAAGAATAAAGTCATATATAGTGAGTGTGAATCTGTTAGTAATATCCTAAATGACATTTATTTTTAAAATGTGCTTTCTTTTCAACAGTGTTCTACTCCGATCACTTCTTCCAGGGTCCAGCACAACGTTGGCCATTGCAGGCCCTCAGGGATGTGAACTGAATCAAAGGGTTGCATTCCTAATTTGTGTTCTTTGTTTATCAGTCTGCAAGTTCACCCTGAGTTGAAAATGAAGTCAACCCTAGTTTAGTTTAAAGATCTCCTGTTGAGATTTGGAAGTGGCATCCAACAGGATGTCCCTTCCTTCTAACCCCTTCAGCGCCACCCCCCCTGCCTCCGGGGAGGAGAACCTAAAGGGGAAGGTTGCAGATGAGGGTTTTAGAGTCACCTGCTCAGGGGCTGAGAAAACTGACGACTTTCTGAGAATGTGCACTTAGCACTTCGCTTGTTAGGAAAATAATAGCTCATGAAACTCCCATCATTTGTTCTTCTTAGTCAACCAGAGTAATGGGAATATGGGTTAGTCAAGGTCAGAGTCTTAAATGTAGGCTTAGAAGCCTTGAGCTGGAAGAATTAGACGCATCCAATTTATTCCTTTCCTTCATGCAGAGGGAAAGAGTAATCCATCTAGGGTCATACCGTAATGGGAGGTCCAAGTGGGTCAAGAGCTCAGGGTCTCTCAATAATCCAGTGCTTTCCATGAAAGGGAGAATCCAGTGGGGCCTCCAGTGTTTGAATCACTCTGAGCCAGGTGCTGTGAGACCCCAGTGGTGGATGTCTGCCTTTCACACTTCAGGCCTTTAGACCATGGCCTATACTCTGCAAGCATCACCATAGGAAGGCTAAGAATGATTCAGAGCTATGATAACAGTGAATGTTATTCTAGACCAAATTTTTGATACTATTGAGAGCTTTTCAGTGTTTTGGAGAATTTCCCATTCCCCATCCCATCCAATCCTGAAAAATTTGTGAGGTGGGTCTATTGCCACTGCACAGATGAGGAAGTTGAGACTTTGAAAGACCCAATGACCCACCCAAGGGCTCACTATTAACTGGAAAGAGATGGAATTTGAACTGAGCCCAGAGTCTAAGATGGTTCCAAGGCTCTACTCCTAATCTGTAGAAGGTACTTCTTAGACATACGGGATCCTACAGCTAAGTAAGACAGACTGGGAATTCAATGTGTATGCTTCAAACACTTTGAAAGCTCCCTGCTCCAAGGTAGTAGCTGATAGGTGGGGCTGGATAGAGGTGGTGCAAAAGGCAAGTGCAGACATGTTTATTTCTACTCAATACTGTTGTCCTACTATAAAAGATGAGTTGCCCACCTTTCTTTATTCTTTGTTTTTCTATAATCAAGTTTGCAGCTTTTCTTCAAAAATGAAAATTCCAGGGGCGCCTGGGTGGCTCAGTTGGTTAAGCGACTGCCTTCGGCTCAGGTCATGATCCTGGAGTCCCGGGATCAAGTCCCACATCGGGCTCCCTGCTCGGCAGGGGGTCTGCTTCTCTTTCTGACCCTCTTCCCTCTCGTGCTCTCTGTCTCTCATTCTCTCTCTCTCAAATAAATAAATAAAATCTTTAAAACAAACAAACAAACAAAAACAAAAAAAATGAAAATTCCAACTCAAATTCAGGAATGCTCATAACACTGGTCCATGAGACAGTTGCTGGACTCAATCATTGGAACACCTACTTGTGTAATAGAGTGAAGTTGCCTTTAAGACATGAAATCTTGGAAAAATATTCCTCTCAGAGAGTTAGGAATAAAATCCCATGGCTGCTTGTCCAACAAAGTGGAATTTTATCACAGGAGGGGAGTTGGGGCACAGATTCAATCCAGTCTCACCCAAGTTGCTGCTGCTGGGGCCCGGCAGATGGGGTACACACCAGTAAGTCTTAAAGATACAAGTGTCTTCCCTACAAGGGATTTTTGGAAAAGAAGCTACTTTGAAAAGTCTTATGCTAATATTAGCCAAATACGTTGAAGTCCCCAAATCGCTGTCTCTCATTTGACTTCTCATTGGAATTTCATGTTTGTATTCTGTGGGGTAGGTATTGGCATCTCCTCATACAGATCCCTCTCAACATCTCAAGGGGCACATTTTCACTGCTGTCAGTGTCCCAAGCATCCTCTTGGCACTTGCCTTCCCATTCACATATACAAAACACCAGAGCTTCCTTCAGGGATGGGAGCACCTTCCTTTCTGCCTCAGGGATTTCTTGGCCTCTGGCATCACATGGAAATCAGGAATCAAGGCTTCTCTGAAAATTGGTGAATAAATACTCCAGCTCCCTCTCTTCCAGGTGGAGGATTCTGATGCATGTTCTTTGCTTCTCCCCAAGGGCCCAAAAGGACAAGCCCCCAACAGATACAGCTGGAACATCCACAACCTTGTATTGGTGCCATTCCTTCCCTGGCTTGCTTCTCCTACTGCCCTATAATTTTTCATAATGTCACCTTCCAAATACTTATGCTTACAAATGAATTCTTCTTTCTGGGTCAGTTTCTGGGGGAACCCAAACTAAGACATACTTCAGACTTAGCATGCTTGAAACATGTTTCTCTTCCTTGTGTTTTTCCCATCCCAGTTAATAACAACACCCCAAGAGCTCATTTTTATTCTCATTCTTCCATATTGAAAAGCCCACCTTTTAACTGGTCACCAATGCCTGTGAATTAAACCTCCAAAAATCTCCCCAGTCAGTCCTTCCTTTACTTCCAATTCTCTCTAGTTAAAACCTTTCACAAAACCTTGGACAATTTTCATAGTTTCTTAACAGTTCTCTATATCTTCATAGATTTACATGACTTATTCTTAGGAAAGTGGTGTACTGTGACCATGTACTATGCTGTGTTGAAAATTCTGTTCTCTCACCCCTGCCTGCAGAAGGTCCAAGCTCCCAAGCTTTGTGCACATCCTCATGATCAGGACCCTGTTCTAGCTCTCTCTCCTCCAAGCTTGTCCACCTCCCATGGCCAGCCCACCATCCACATTCTACTTGCAAGTCCCCAAATAATCCACCTTCTTTGCCAACATTGGGGTTTGCACGTGCTATTTCCTGACCTTAGCCTGTTCACTTCTTTTTTGGTTTGACAAATTTTTATACATCCCCGAATAACCAAATTGAAACCTCACTTGCCTTCCCCTGACAGCCACATTAAAATGGTCATCTCTCTTTCCTTTCACACATGCACTACCACTTTAGGGCGGTAAATCCTCATATGCCTGTGTCTGTCTTGCTACTCTTCTGTGGGCTCCTTCAGTGCAGGGAACATTTGGATTCTTGTATTCCTTGAATTAATTGCTACCTGGCACAAAGAGTGGGTACTCGGTAGTTGTGTCCTTCTAGGTGCTTAAGCCAAAGTTGGGATTCATCCTTGGTTCTTCTCTTCTTTTTTTATACCCCTCAGATTCAATCCATCAAGACATTCTGTTAGTTCCACCTCAAAAGTGCATGACTGTACATCGAGAATCCTGCCACTTCCCACCACTTACAGTTTTACCAATGTGACTGTCCACAACCTTACTCCTGGATTATTGCAGGAACTTCCTCACCGATATCACACTGGTCCATCTACAGTCTATTTTCAACAAAGCAGGAAGAGTCATCCTCTAAAAATATAAAGTGGTTTAAACCACATGCCACCTCAGCAGTTGCCAGTGACATCCCCATCTCCCTGAGATTAAAGTAAAAGTTCTGACATGCTCAGTCCCACTACCTCACTGAGACCATCTACCACTCTCCCCTTGGTCGTCTGCTCCTGTTCTATAGGCCTCCAGTCCATCTGGAATGTTCTTCCAGCATGGTTGACACCCTCAACCCCCTTCATGTCTCTGCTCCAATATGATTTGCTTACTGAAAACACCACATTTACAATGGTAATCCTTTTGCCTGCACCTTCCTCGTTCCTTCCCTCACTCTATTTTTTTTTTCTGTAGTACTCTAGCTTTGAGCATGCTCTAAAATTCACTTATTTCTTACTTTTATTGCTTACTCACTGCCTCTGCTCATGAGAAGATAAAACTCATAGTGGCAGAGAACTGAGGGCCAGGAGCGGTGTCTGTCATGCAGAAGGTGGTCAGTAGCTTTTACCAACTGAATAAATCAATGAATGGGTACAATCTCTTTGAAATAACTTGAATGTCATCCCAGATTTCTAAGAACTGATTGCAAATGACATGTCTCAGAAACATGGTACCTTTTTTAACATCCTGGTTAAATGGCCTTTTCATTGAACAAATAAATGTAAATATTTGATACTTACTTGCTAAGTATAGAGAGATTTATACAACCAGCCAAATTCTAAAAATATAATTAACTTTTAGAAAATTAAAAAAACACGTAATTAACTTTAATAATATTTTATTTGACCTAATATATCCAAACATTATGTCAGCAGTTAATCAGTATAAACATATTAATGAGATATTTTACATTATTTTTTGCATATTAAATCATCAAAATCTAGTGTCTATTTTACACTCAGAGCACATCTCAATTTGGACCAGCACCCTTCAAGTACTTAATGCCACATGTGGGTCACAGCTGCCATATTGAACACCATAGGTCTAAACAGTTCCCAATTAGGTTAAGGTCTTGTCTGAAAGATCGACTTTGTTTATTTGCCTTTGTAATGAAAAAGTGACTGGAAATACACCCTAAATTCTAGTGCCATAAATGATTAGTTTTTAGAGCAGCCAACGTAAGTCCTGTTAATCACTCATACATCATTTCAAAGTTGAGAAGCAATGTACGAGGAGAAGGATTTTCCTTGATAAATCTTCCCTCCTACCCATTTGTAAGTGTGCATGGTTCATTGATTAAGGACTGCTGGTATTAACCTGGAAAATTTCCTGATAGCCTTAGGTCAAATAATCATACCACTTTTTTGTATTTACTCTTAATTGTCAAATTGTGAGCGACATAGCTGAACTATAAGAGGTCATATGTTATCATGGCTTTAAGAACTTAATACATTGATTACCTGATTTTTTTTTTTTTCAGGGAAGCATTTCTGAACTGGCCATGGTGCTAGGCATTTAATCTTTAATCCTTTCAACAAATCAGTGGGTTAAAGGAATGTGAGGCCTAGACAGTCAGGACTGTTTTTCCTTATTTAATGAGGACTTACTATCTGCATTATTTTATTGACTCTCCCCAAGCCCAAAGAAGGAGATTTCCTTATTTTCCCCATTTTGCTGATGAGGTTTGGGAAGGTTAAAGAACTTGGCAAGATCTGATACTGACTTCAATTCCCAGAATTTGTTGAAAATCATAGTGAGAGGAAATATAGCAAAATGATAACAATAATATCAAGTTGATCATTTTTGCCAACACTTTTATGTGTATTTTAAAACATCATTTTCTGAGATTCTGGCCAGATGGAGAACTAATGAAATGGAGATCAATCTTAAACACGGTGAGCCACAGATGGAAGGCAGAAGGTTGTTGGTTCTTTCAGTGAATCAAGGAAACAGCAACCTAGGGGCAGAGGGCCACGTACCAAATGGAGGTTGGTTGGGGTTTCCTCATCATGTGGTTTTCTTTCCCCACACTTCCTTGGGGAGGATCATTGCTTACCCCGTCATCTTGGTGGGGAACCAATCCCACCAGCCTGGTCTTAGCCCAGCACCAGCTGGGGTGCAGAGGCCATAACAGAAGGCAGCACATGGATGGTCCCTGAGCACACTCTCCACTCCAGCTCCCACCTGGGCCAGGTGGGTGATAATTTCAAAGGAGATAGCTGTGGAAAAAGCACTGGGCCCCAGGAGCTCTCTAGAGTAGCTCAGTCTCCTGGCATGGGGTGGGTCACTCTGGGAGTGCTCTGGCTGACTATAAGCATCAAAGTCTTCCACTCTGACACCATTTCTGACTTGTGTCCTCACCAGGAAGCAGGGAAAGTCTGGGCCTGGGCCTTGTTCTACCTTCAAGGGACATCTGACCCACCAAGGAAGCTAGTGCTTCCAAGTGTAGGTGGGCTCACAGGAAAATAAAAAGATTTATTGGCAGCATCCTTGATAACTAAGTGACCTCCACTGGATAATGCAGCACTGGTAGGTCAGAAGCTTAATAAATATACTCAAAGAGATCAGGAAGCACAAAACAGGAACACACAGACATAAAGTCATTGTTGAAATAAAGAGGTCAGTAGAGGGACTGAATAGCTGGATGGATATAGTGGAAGTACAAATTAGGGAGCAGAAGATCAGATTAAGAACCTCTGAAGAACTCAGGAAGTTAAAGAGATGACAAATACAAAAGAAAAGTTAAAAATATGGAGAATGGAAGTGTCACTAACCATAAAACAAGAACACCTAAAAGAGACAAAATAAACAGGGGTGGAGATATATGTAATTTCAGATACCAAGGACTCATAGACAATTTAGCAGGAGATGCCAATATATCTTTAAAATAAAAACTATCTGGGGGCACCTGGGTGACTCAGTTGGTTAAGCATCTGCCTTTGGCTCAGGTCATCATCTCAGAGTCCTGGGATCGAGCCCCACATCGGGCTCCCTGCTTAACAGGGAGACTGTTTCTCCCTCTCTCTCTGCCTGCTCATGTTCTCTCTCTCTCTCTTTCAAATAAATAATAAATAAAATCTTTAAAAAATAATAAAAACTATCTAATCAAGGAGACAAAAAATAGCAAAGATTTGAAATGTGTGAAAAGCAGTTATAAGCATAATTTATGGCTGTGTTGTCCAATATGGTAGCAGAGAACCACATGTGGCTCTTCAGTATCTGAAAGGTGGGTAATGCAAGTGAGGCACTGAATTTTATTCTATTTAATTTTAACTATTTCTTAAAATCTTTTTTTTAATTGAAGTATAATTGACATACAATGTTATATTAGTTTCAGACGTACAACATATAGATTCAACCATTCTATACATTAGGCAGGGCTCACAATGGTAATTGTAGTCGCCATCTGTCACCATACACCATTATAACAATATTATTGACTATATTCTTTATGCTGTACTTTCCATCTCTGTCCCTTATTTATTTTATAACTTATAATTAATTAATCTTAATCCCCTTTGCCTATTTCTCCCAACTGCCCACCCATCCCCCCACTGGCAACCACCAGTTTGTTCTCTGTATTTGAGTCTGTTTTTTGTTTGTTTGTTCTTTTGTTTTCTTTTCAGATTCCACATATAAGTGAATATGGTATTTGTCTTTCTCTGTTTGACTTATTTCACTTAGTATAATACCCTCTAGGTCCATCCACGTCTCAAATGGCAAAATTTCATTATTTTTTATGGCTGATATCATTCCATTGTATACATATACCATATCTTTTTTATCCATTTGTCTGTCAATGGATGCTTGGATTGCTTCCATATATTGGTTATTGTAAATAATGCTACAATAAACATAGGGATCCCTATATCTTTTTGAATAAGTGTTTTCATTTTCTTTGAGTAAATATCCAGTAGTGGAATTATTGGATCATATAGCATTTCCATTTTTAATTTTTTGAGGAAACTCCATACTGTTTTCCACAGTGGCTGCACCAGTTTACACTCCCACCAACTGTGCACAAGGGTTTCTTTTTCTCCACAGCCTCACCAGTACCTGTTGTTTCTTTTCTTTTTGATACTAGCCATTCTGACAGGTATAAGGTGATATCTCATTGTGGTTTTGATTTGCATTTCCCTGATGATGAGTGATGTCGAGCACCTTCTTGTGTGTCTGTTGGCCATCTGTATGCCTTCTTTGGAAAAAATATCTATTCAGCTCCTCTGCCCATTTTTAAATCAGTTTTGTTTTTTTTTTGGTATTGAGTTGTATGAGTTCTTTATATATTTTGGATATTAACCATTTATCAGATGTATCATTTACAAATATCTTCTCCCATTCACTCCCATTGCCTTTATGTTTTATTGATGGTTTTCTTTATCATACAAAAGATGCTTTATTTTGGTGTAGTGCTGATAGCTCATTTTTGCTTTTGTTTCCCTTGTCTTAGGAGACATATCCATAAATGTATTGTGAAGGCCAGTGTTCAAGAGATTACTGCCTATGTTTTCTCTTAGGAGCTTTGTGATTTCAGGTCTCACATAATTTTAAGTAATTTAAATTTAAATAAAAAATATTTGATTCAAGTATTATAAAACTTTTAAGTATGTTTGGAAAAACTTGGGTATGTGAACCCACTCTTCCAATTTTAAATTGAAACCTAAATATAAATCTGTATCTGATGTGAATTTAGTATTTATATTGAGATATACCTTAAGTGTAAAATTCACTCCAGATTTCTAATACTTAATACAGGAAAAGGAATGTAAAATATCTCATTAATACTTTTATATTGATTATATACTGAAATTATGCTATTTGGATCTACTGGGTCAAATAAAATATATAATTAATATGAATTTCACCTATATATGTTTACTTTGTTAATATGGCTGCTAGAAAATATACAAAATTATATATGTGGCTTGCATTTTATTTCTATTGGGAAGCACCAATCTAATAGATATATATCAAACATATAACCACAGATTATTCATTTTAAGTTCTCACAGAACAAAGGAAGCTTCAATAAGTACCACATAATCACTATACACAGACTGTGCTGCCTGATTATAATGATGTAAATAAGAAATCAGTAACAACAAGAAAGCTTCAAACATCTCCTCGGACCATAAAACAACACAATACACAGCGACTGGTTAAGAGGAAATTTTAAAACGTATTACAACACATCTAGAAAGGAACAAGAATGACAGTGTCAAATGTCAAATATTGTGGCCCATAGCTAAAGTAGCACTTAGTTTTGCACAATTTTGAATACATTAACAGCAAACAAGGTATATGAAAAACCGAAGACCTAAGGACATCACTAAACATATTACATAAAAAGAGAAAAGAATAAATACAGTAAAGCCAAAACAACAGGAAGAACATAAAAGGGGTAAGAAGAGAAATCAATAAGACAGCCCCAAATCCCTACTAAAATCTGATTCTTTTTTTTTTTTTTTTAAGATTTTATTTATTTATTTGAGAGAGAGAGAGCACGAGCAGTGGAGAGGAACAGAGGGAGAGGGAGAAGCAGACCCCCCCGCTCAGGGAGTCTGATATGGGGCTCGATCCCAGGACTCTGAGATCATGACCTGAGCCAAAGGCAGACCCTTAGCCAACTGAGCCACCCAGGTGCCCCTAAAATCTGATTCTTTCAAACGTGAGATGACAGGGGCACCTGGGTGGCTCAGTCAGTTGAGTGTCCAGCTCTTGATCTTGGCTGAGGTCATGATCTCAGGGTCGTGGGATCAAAACCACCTTAGGCTCCATACTTAGCAGAGTCTGCTTCTCTCCCTCTCCCTCTGGCCCTCCCTGTGCTCACTCACTCTCTCTCTCAAATAAATAAACAAATAAACCTTAAAAAAAGTAAGATGACAAAAAGATGGGTATGACACTCTATACACCACTGCATATGGAAACCAGGCTGAGTGGACAATAGCATGGGGAAAAATAGTGATCCTTTACTGGAGGATTCCAAGGAAAGAAGTTGCCATGAAATTGACAGAAGTCCTTCCACTCTCAAACAAACACTGTCAGAACAGAGAGCCCCACACAACCTGCAGGGGTCTGCCCAGACCCCAAACTGTGGATGAAATGCATTTGGGTGGTGCCTTTGTGACCAAGTGGTTTGGGAGCCAGAATACAGAGGGAGGGTCAAGGGGAAATAACAAAGTAAAATAAATCAAAAGAGGGGCCTTGTGTGAACATCATGTGCCATGGCCTGAGTGTTATTTCAATTCTTTGCACTTGAGGAGATGTATAAAGTCCCTTTAAATGTAAAGAATTTTGGGGTGCTCTTCCCTGCCCATGCTTTTCTCCTTTCTTGAATTCCAAAAATATGGTAACACAAAATTTAGCACGTTGTTTCCCACTGGGGTCTCCTGTCCTGCGGTGGGTACCTGATCACCCTGATCACAAAATCAGTAGTGCTTTGCTGCTGGTGGTTGATTCTTCATGACAGCACCTGATACTAAGTACAGACACTGAGGCCTAGTCGAGTGTGCATGTGTGTGTGTGTGTATGAGAGAGAGAGAGACAGAGACAGAGAAAGAAAGAGACAGAGAGAGATTGAGAGGGAGGGTAACTTTTTTTTGGCTTTTTCTTTGATTCTGTAGATGTAGCCAAAAAGGCTAATTTTAGGGCTGTTCCCCTGGGCACAGTATCTCAATTTTATAACTGGAATCCATCTAATTTAGTCTGAAAAGGCTGCCTAAAGTAAACATGACACTTGTTCAGTGAGGTTGGGGTACCCACATACCACCTATAAAAGAAGATAAAGCCATCTGAGCTGTCAGAAATACTCAGTTGATCAAGGCATCACTTTTTCCTAACATGCCCAGATAATGGCTGTAACCCCTTGGGTTTGGGGCTGTGGGCACAGCCACCGGGCCAGCCCGTCTGCATTACGTCCTCTCTGTCTGCAAACAGCGCAGAGGAGCCGCAGGTTGGAGGCCCAGCCTCGCCAGCTGACCGGGCCAGGTGCATTTCCATTGGCTGCAGGGCCAGGGTGAGCTCTATTTTCTTCTGTACATAAAGATAAGAAGCCAAGGGCCCCCTTCCGAAAGCAAACACGTTTAATTTGAACCACCGACTCCCCATGATTCACCGGATGGAATTTACGATGGTGTTTACCCTTTTCCACAAAAGTAGCAAATGAATCAATCCTAATAGGAAATATAAATCCATAGCAGATGAATTTTGAAGCCCACAGGGGAAATTTCACTGAGGAGGCCACCGTAACTCCAAAATCCCCCCACCCCCACCCCCCCACAGAAGTGTGAAGACTGAGCCAGGTCTTTGGAGGAGAAGCAACTCCAATGACAAGCAAAACAAGTCTTTGCATGTGCCAAGTCCTGCTCGGCCCCTCTTAACAGCGGGGATCCAGACAAAACTTCAGGAATGCTTTGCCAGGCAGCTGTGGTGCATTCGAAGCGGAGAAATGGCCTTAATCTTTGCAAAACCAACAAAGATAAGCAATAGCTTTAGCTGGGTTGAAATTAGCCAACGCGCTGCTACACAATGTCCTTGTGACCATTATCCAGGCTCTGACCGCCGAATGGCACTGCTCAAGTATGCTGGCAATGTTTAACCAACCATCTGTCTTGTACCTGTTCCCACCGAACAGGAGCCTTTGTCTGAACCCTGGCCCCATCCAGCCTACCTGCTGTCGGCTTGCCGACAAGGGACACTGCGCCTTCTCATTGCATTAGATCAATTTCTCAACGTTCTTGATGATGGTTTGTCCTTCTATGGAGTGGCTGCAGCCAGAAAACAGTTTTGAAAGGGGATGTGGATTTTCTGGCTGTCCATCTATTACGTTACATACCGCTATGTGTGTAAAAGCCTTATTTGCCTATTTGATGTTTCCCTGGTTTTTCTTCTTTTAGGAGGCATTTCTGTATTCATTCAAATGTAACTATTGCTGATTTAATTTTCTTTCTTGCATAACTGTTCTTAAATTAGACCCTCCCTGATATATTTTTTATACCCCAGTAAGAGATTTTCTGCTTCAATATCACACTTTACTGATTATGTTACCTAAGGGTTAGGTTGAACTACTTGAACTTTATGCTTTCATAGGTCTAAAGCAGTCAGACACTGGCATTTTCATATGGTTCAACATATATAGATTTCCTTGTCAACTTGCCCATTATGTTTTAGAGTAGAAGTGTAAGAAGGTAATTAAAGCAGTTCACGGATTTTATTTTGTAAACAAAATTTTTTATCAAGCAAAATTCTCTTTTCAGAATTGATTTCTCCTGCTCTGCCTTGCCCCGCTCAGAAGTAATATGTCCCCATGATCGTTTTCCTCATGTCACATTGGAGACACACAGTTGACCCCTGGACAAGATGATTTGAACTGTGCAGATAAACTTATATGCAGATTTTTTTTTTTTATAAAACCAGTATAGGACTGTAAATGTATTTTCTCTTCCTTATGATTTCCTTACTAACATTCTTTTGTCTCTAGTTTACTCTATTTTAAGAAGACAATGTAATAATACACACAACATGCACAATATGTGTTAATCAATGGTTTGTGTTATCAGTGAGGCTTCCAGTCACAGAAGGCTATTAGTAGTTAAGTTTTGGGGGGGGTCAAGAGTCATAATGGGGGGCTGGCACCTTTAACCCCCACGTAGTTCAAGGGTCACCTGCTAGCTACAGCTGTCTCAGGCCCATCCTCACAATGGTAACCGTAGAAATCAGCTTCAGGGTGATGCCGCCCTTGAAATTCACCCTTCAAGCCCTCACACCAGCGGGTGTGACCTCAGGCCTGGATGCCAGTCCCCGCCCAGCTACCTTATCTCCAGCCTTCACTTGGACACTCAGGACACACGCTTCTTATCTATCAAGGGGACGGGGTTTGATAAGAGGCGAACAACGAGTTAGATGCATGGGGCTCCAAGAAGCCTAGAGCATGAAGCTGAAAATAGCTCTGTGTTTGGAGATCTTCAAACATATGTATCTGCACTCACGTTCTAGCACCAGAGCTCCCCACCTCTATTTCATTTTGCTCATGGGCACATCCAAAACACAGTTTTGTCTTCAGAGCAGACAGATCGAATTGAAGGAATCCAAATGCCCATGCTGTCTTTCCAGAGGAAATTCGGAAACAAAACAGTTACCTTAAAAACAGCAGCACAGCACATCTTGTCCTTAAACCTAAATCTTCAGTGAAGCCAGAAAGGAAAGCAAAGATAGAGGGTGGGAAATCTCTTCAGATGTTAACTTCCAGAGTGTCCTGGCAAAGGGAAACATTGTGGGAGTGGTCTAGCATATTGGTGGTCCCCACTGGGGGCTCGAAGAAAGAGGAATTCCTTTATATTTTTAATCTTATCCTCCAGCTTCAATTTTGGTGTATGTTCTATGTTTTGTAAGGTAATCTAACAGTAAATACCTGTTGAATTAATATATTTTATTATAATATATGTATTATTCACTAAACAATTATATATTTATGCAATATATAAGAATTTATACAATTACATATATTTATGTATAGTGACAACTATATATATATGATATATATGTATATATATTACGTATAATTATTTTTTTTACGATTTATTTATTTATTTGACAGAGAGATACACAGCGAGAGAGGGAACACAAGCAGGGGGAGTGGGAGAGGGAGAAGCAGGCTTCCCGCCGAGCAGGGAGCCCGATGCGGGGCTCGATCCCAGGACCCTGGGATCATGACCTGAGCCGAAGGCAGACGCTTAACTGACTGAGCCACCCAGGCGCCCCTATATTATGTATAATTTCATTCATGAATGTATCCATTCATCGGACATCTGGGCTGTTTCTACCTTTTGGCTGTGGTGAATAATGTTGCTATGGACATGTACATGTATTTGAGTAGCTGTTTTCAGTTTTGGGGGGTATATACCTTGGAGTGAAAGTGCTGAGTCATATGGGAATTCTACGCTGAAATTTTTGAGGAGCCACAAAACTGCCTTCCAGAGCAGCTATACTGTTTTATTTTCCCATCAGCCATGTATGAGAGCTTCAGTGTCTCCACCTCCTCGCCAAAACTTATATTCTTTTTTCTAAAAACAGTTATGGTCCTCTTAGGGGGTGTGAAGTGGTATCTCATTGTGGTTTTGATTTGCACATTCCAGGAATCATCTTTGTCCACATGACCTTTGGAAGGACTTCAAGGACAAGGGTATGCACCCTCTGGTATTTGTCATCCGGAAGGATCTTTGGAGCCCTCCACAGGCCCTCCTGGCATCTCCAGAAACCATCAAAAGGCTGCATGTGCAGATACCTCAACAGGATCCCCCCTTCCCAAAGGACATCATTGCCACCAGGAGGGGGAGTGGCATGTACCTGACAATGAGGGGGATAGAAAAGAGGTTTTCACTCCAGGCTGAGAGGTAGTGGGGTCCTGGCATCCACAGAGTACAGGTCAGCAGGCTTTTGAAAGTCAGAAGACAGAGCATATTGTGAGGCAGATGACCCCATGTTGGGCCGGAGTCCTGGAGACTTAGCTGGACCAGAGAGCACAGAAGTGTGAGTTCTGAGTCCCCAGGCAAAGGGGGGCATCCTGATGCAAGAGCAGGCAGGAAGATGTGGAGCCCAGTGAGATCTCAGGTGCAGGGGGGCACGTGAGTAATGAGGGACCAGGACAGGAAGAGTTAGGATCTGGGGTCCAAAATACATCTCAGGTTCAAGGAGAAACAAATCCAAGAGCAATCCCTGCTTATGAGCTTACAGCTTTCTTCCCCCTCTCTGGGGTTTGAATGGCGGTTCTCAATTTGGCTGCACATTAGAATCACCTGGGGAGCTTGGAAAATTCCCAATGCCCAGGCCAAGAAATCATACTCACTGTGTGGGGGACCCACCACCAGGGTTTCAGTGTTCCTCAAGTGATTCAAATGGGTCGCCAAGGATGAGAAAAGTAGAATTTTAGGTTTAAAATAGTAGTAGGTTTAAAAATTAGACTTTATTAGATTGCTGTTTTTATTTTAAAAGAAATATGGGCACGTTATAGAAGTTTGGATAGAGCAAAGATATTGGGGGAGGATGCCACCATTGCCCCGTGGCCTTGAGGCTGCTATATATGGTGCAGCCTGTGCCCTATTTGGGTCTCCATTCCCAGAAGGGTGGACGAGGGCTGGCAGCCAGGGCTGTGCTGCTGAGGACACACAGGATGTGATGTATTTTCTGTGTCCGCGGCCCTGTGTGGGCACAGTGAGGGCTGCACTCAATAAATGTTTGTAGGATGAGTGAATGGAAGCAGGAAGGCATGAATTCATGAAAAGCAGCCTAAGACACGGTCCCTGCCCTCTAGGAACTTACAAAGGGGCAGTTGAACAGGCATTATAATGACAATAATCGGATGGCAATAATAGTTCCTGCATCAGTGGCTCTGTGTGTCTGTGCACACAGCCCTGCAGCCAGGGAAACCAGGGAAAGGTTTTTGAAAACTCTGTTTGGTAGTTAGGGCCTCTCTTATCTTTATTAATGCCCTGCAAAGCACTGACACACTGCCCCCTTCTTGATAAAACAGGTAAACAGGAGCAGAGCAAAAGCCAGTAAGGCAGGTTGCCAGTGGTACCCAGAGCCCACCTGAATGGTCACAGAGAGGTCAGTGAGAGAGGAGAAAACTCTGCCTCTCGGATGTGGAGTTATTCTGTTGATTGTTTGCTCTTTGCTTGTTTGGCAAAAGTTCCCCAAGCACTCTGGCCTACAGATAAATTAAGTAAATTGATAAGCCCCCAGCTCCTTGTCAATTAATGCTTCCTCCTCAGAAATGGTGGTTGTGGTGGAAAGAACACTACTAGGACACGGGAAAGCTGGGGGCTTCTCTTGTTTTATTATCAACCATCCAGGCAACCTTAGCAAATTTCCATATCTTCTCTGATCTGCAAAGCAAGCAGCAGTTTCTGTTCTGCTTTCCTTCCCTGGTGACTGTACACATTCAGCAAGATGGAATTACTGCCCTAAAAGACACCTTTTAATCCTTAGGTGTTCTTAGCCTCCTGTTACTTACTGGGCTGGGGGTCCACAGGTCCCTCTGTCCCAGAGCCGCCCCACAGGCTAGGTGTACTGACTCTGGAGGGGCTGTGGTCACAACCCCCTGAAACCTCTCACACGTGGTGGGAAGTGGGCAGTGCCAGGAACTAGCAGGTACTAGATTTCTACAAGGTTGCCAAAGAACCACACACAGCTTTATTAGTCACTGCTGGTATTTTAATTTCTTCTCCTATTTCCATCTGTTACTCCCAGGCACCCCCTCTCCTGTTCAGAGACAAAATGACCTTTTCCCCCATGGCCCATTCTGCTTGTTGTTGCTGTTGTTGCTAATAAATCCAGATCAAAATATGTTTGGGTGGCCTTAGGTGACTGGTGAGGGTGAGTTGGTGAGGAAACGGGACATTGACCCCTGCCTGCCAGCCTCAATCCCTTCTATCATAGGTCACTGACAAATGTGTACTCTGAGCCTGCCAGGTGGCTGTCCCGAAGGCGGTTCACCTGTGCTAGTCATCTAGTGTCAGGCTGGTATGAGCTCGATCACAGCCAGCTTGCCTACATGCTGTTTGAAGAGCTGAAATCTCATCTTTACAATTTAAAGAATATATATTTTATTTTATTTAAGATTGTATTTACTATTGGTCAGTCATGCCACAGAGCTTCTCTGTGTACTTTCACTTCAGAAGTGAATTGGAAATTCCAACTTATTGCTGAGCTTGTTGAGGGGAGAGGAGCAGTAAAGTAAAATAAAAACCTTAGTGGACCTAGAAGAGAAGATACCACACTTTTCTCAGGTCTGCTGATGAACTGGTCTATGACTTACTAATTCCCCTCTGTGGGCCTCATTTTCCTGTTCTGTACAATGGGGAGTTTGGATGATTCTTATGGTTCTCAAGCTTTCTTCAGAAAAATAACTGGTCCTATTTTCAAATAAATTTGTATGGCACAGACCTCAATCTATAAAACTCAAAAAGGAGACATTTTATTAGTTTAATAACTAGCTGGTATACTAATTCTTAGTTTATTTTTTTATTCTTTTTTTTTTAAGATTTTATTTATTTATTTGACAGAGAGAGACACAGCGAGAGAGGGACCACAAGCAGGAGCAGTGGGGGAGGGAGAAGCAGGCTTCCTGCGGAGCAGGGAGGCCCATGCGTGGCTTGATCTCAGGACTCTGGGATCATGACCTGAGCCAAAGGCAGATGCTTAACGACTGATGCCCCTAATTCTTAGTTTAAATTGGTAACATTTGCTAAACACCCTAAAGTCAACTATGATGATTTTATGGTTAACATATAAACATATAGCTTTTATCATATAAAAAGTTGAATCATATCAAATTCAGTATGCTATTTTTAAAAACAATTTTATTGGTTGCACGTCCTGCATAAAATTTTGAGTCACAGCACTGAGTATTTGTAAGTGCTCCCTTTCTTTTCTTTTCTCTTCTTTTCTTTCCTTTTCTTCTCTTTCCTTTTCTTTTTTCTTTTTTAATTTTTTTAAAGATTTTATTTATTTATTTAAGAGAGAAAGTGAGAGAGAGCACAAGCAGGGGGCAGGAAGAGGGAAAAGTAGGCTCAATCGCAGGACCCTGGGATCATGACTTGAGCTAAAGGCAGACACTTATCTGACTGAGCCACCCAGGTGCCCTTAAGTGCTACCTTTTAAGGCACAATCTGTCTGCAATCTCCATGTCTTTCTCTGTGACAGGAAAGGGCAGGTGATCCTGTATTCTGAGGCTGGTGCCAGTATGTCTTCAGGGGGTGGGGACTCCAGTGAGCTCCAACTCAGTAGAGCGTGCATGCCATTTGTAATTCCAATCTCAAAATCATTTCCAGAATAAATTAAAAAAAAATCCAAGCAAATGTTCTCTAGCCCCTAGAACATAAGTTAGGGAAGCAAGATAAGAATGTTTAACCCCCTGAGCTGTCCTCAACAGTTGGTCTAGACAGCAAACATCTGGGTGGAAATATGAAAATATTTTGATATCGGTACTTTCTCTTCACATTACATAGAAAACATTAAGGCAGTCATTTTTTTTTAATCCCTTATTTGTTAGGATTATGTAATGTAGCCCTGTGGACCCACTTCTGATAAGAGACCCCCAGAGCTTGCAACAAACCAGTGCAGAAGTGATTGTGTTCTCTGTCATCTTGCTCTGGAGGTTCATTCTCCCGCATGCTATCAGGGAAAGAAAGAATTTAATGCAATAGCTTGGTTGGGTACTCGTACCCATGAATGTCCAGAACCATATGCCTGGCCCCCAGAATGCTCAGCTGTTGCCACTTTCTTTGCTCCCTGCCATACCTACTTGTTAACACTTCTATTCATGGTTATTTGAAATAAGGGGCATCATCTTATTTTGAGGCTGTGAGCAGTACTGCCTGCTTTGTCATAGAGAGACACTCTCTCCACCTGGCTGGGGTGGGGCTGGAGGCAGGAAGGAATTAGCAGGCAGAGCTACCTCTGCATTGAAGATGTTGCCCATATGGACAACCCAGCAGTCTAGACTATGGAGATCTGGCCCAGTGGCCTGGGAAGAGTGTGGTTCTGGGAGACAGCGGTGTGTGGGGTGGGGGTGATTAGACATAGGTAGTTGGCACGGCAGCACTCTGGTGTCACCTCGTAGGTGCACTTAATGCCCATGGTCCTGCTCTGTAGGTAGAGAGAGAGCTAGCAGGTCCTGCCTGCACTTAGCTGCCATCCCACTGGGTGAGAACTGCCTATGAACTCTACTGTTCCCTTGGTTTGGATCCCACCTGTTTCTCCTAGTGTGAGCAACTGGTAAGATTCTTGTGTTCTCACAAATGAATACTGGAACTCCAGCCAATACTTCACCAGCTACTTGTGTAAGGAAATAGCCATTTTTTTTTTCTCTTGCTGGAGGAGAAACTGATGCTGGAGTTTTGCCCATACCAGGATGCAATATAGCATCATCTTTCTGGGTAATTTCAGAGATTTTTCAGGGGTTACTTTCAACCATATTTGTGCCCTACACACCTACATTAGAATTCAGAAGTTGTGACTCTCCTGTGTTCAGAACAGATGTAATCCAATGTCCAAGAGGCCCTAGGAGGCCCTAGGAGTGTCACCAGCATATTCAAAACCATGTGTTACCTTCAGGCGCTTTCTGTCTCCTCATGGAGATTATGAGAACTTTTTTAGCTGGTTTAATGGAGATGGTTTAGTTCTGCCAAAGATGCAGCATGAGATAGAGCCCTGCTTTATTGTATGCATGCACAGACATGCGTGTGCACATGCCCATGTAAGACACCTACAAACCATTAACACACATATGCGAACCAGGTAAGAGAAAGAGATTGGAGCCTAGAGATGAAACTGGCTAATTACAAGAATTTTTCTAGAATTCTCTATCCCTAAATTTCTGCTTAGTGAAAAATAGGCAATGTGGGATATGGGAGGGTGATTTCAAACACTTGTGGGTTTAGTATTGCTTATGATGATGTAAAATGTCAGTGTCTAGGGCAGGTCAATAGAACTGTCTGTGATGATGGGAATGTTCTATGTTTGCCCTGTCCAGTATAATAGCCTCTAGTCATGTGTGGCCACTGAGCACCTGACACGTGGCTTGTGTCACAGAGCAGATTCAGGGGCCTGAACTTCAGTGGATTCTGTAGTGGGGTTTTATAATCACCTTCATCTGAAATTTCCTACCTTTTCACCGACACTGAGTTCTCAGACAATCTCTAACTCACACTAGGACTCTGACTTACGCCAACATTCCCGTTTATTTGGATCTGGAAACTTCCCTTCCATAGTTGGTCCAGTTCTCCCAGCATCTCTGCTCTGCAGGACCCTGCACGGCGAGCTATCCCATACCTTTGTGAGGACTGAACCCTGAACCTCTGCTGTCAAGCAGATTCCAAAGAAAAAAGACACTTTGAGCTTCAAGATGTCCAGGAACAATTTAGTGCCTTTTTTCTCTTTTTTTAGAAGATTTCATTTATTTATTTGAGAGAAAATGAGAGTGAGAGAGATCACAGAGGGAGAGGGAGAAGCAGACTCCCTGCTGAGCACAGAGCCCAAAATGGGGCTCCATCACAGGACCTTGAGATCATGACCTGAGCTGGAGTCAGATGCTCAACCGACTGAGCCACCCAGGTGCCCTTAATTTAGTGCTTTAAAACTTGGGGATGAGATAATTGTGGTATTGCTTCTGAGAAAGCTGGCCCCCTGGAACATACCTGATCATGTAAACGATGCAAATAGTCTCCAGACAGAGCCCAGTGCCCTGAGGACCAAGTCTGGCTTCCTTAGCAAGATCTGTGAGTCTTTTACCATGTGGCCCTGCCTTCTAGATTCGTGTCATCTCTGATCACTTTCCCGTGTATATTGGGCAAGCCCAACTCTTGTTTCCCCAAACATGCTGCACTTCCGCTGTGTCATCCCCCAGCTGGGCGGGGCTCCCTTCCCTGCCTAGGTGCCTCCTCTGGGTTCAGAGTCTTGTTCAGTCCTTACCCATCATCTGCTGTAAGTCTCCCCACTACAGACAGGTGACTAGTGGCTCCATCCTACACTCCACAGAGGCCTGCTTTTGGGTTCTTCTGTCTCCCAGTGGCACACCAAGCAGGCACAGGGACAAACGTTGGTTGTTAAATTCAAAATGGGAATTTCAAAGGCTGCCTTAGTTTCCTGAAGTAGAAGTTTCCTCACTCTGCCCTCACCCCCACTTCCACCCCCCCCCCCCCCCCCCACAAAAGGAAAAAAATGACTTCTTTGTTCCTCTGGGGCAAACTTTTTTTTTTTTTAAATCTTGCTCAGCCTGCCCCCTATAAAAGGCTTATCTTCACTGTTAGTAGGAGACATTTTAACTCCTTCCTGTTTGCTGATCCTTGCTCCTCAAGGCCCCTCAGCACAAGTCCCTCCCCAGGTACCAGGTAATGTCACCCAGGAGTGTTGGAGCCCATATGTCACCCGATGCACTATCTTTATAGCCATGACAGCTTAGGTTCTGGCCACCCAGACCCTTTGTGTGGCTTCTAGCAACACTTCCAGAGAGTAGCCTCACCTCTCCCCTTAAAACCCACCTCTTAAACTTGCAGGGAAGGTATCTTCTTGATCATTTGACTTTGCAACTCCTCTTGCTTCATTTCCCATTGGCCATCTCTGTTTCCGACCTTTTATGTTTAGAGTGGATTTATAGTGATTATCATTTTAGAATTTTGCAACATGGCTTGACATTTATGGAGACCCACATGGGTGTCAGAAATCATTAACCCCTTATCAGAGTTGCTGATTTAGGCTCTAGCCATCAACTCTGCTTTGCCATGGTTGATCACCCCTAAGGTTTCAGAAAATAAGGTGCTAAAAAATGTCTCTGCCTTTTTGAAAAAAAAAAATTAATGACAACTCAAGATGAAGCTTTCTATTATAAAAATGGTGTAGCTGAATAAAATGATTTTTGGTACCCATGGGTTCCTGTGATGTTCTTTACTTGCTTCCCATTTCCTGGTCCTAGGAAGCCTGAAGTATGAGTGTCACAAGGATGTGGCACTGGGCAGGAAGCAAGGATATGGTGAATGTTAAGGGAGACAGGACTTATGAAAAGAGTTGGACTTTTTGTACTACTGACCATAGCTAGAGGAATGAAGATTTGGAAGAGGATATTAGAAGATCAGAGTAGTATCACCAGCCAGTCAGTCTGAGAAGACAAGCACAACCTGCCACAGAAGAGGGACCATGATGGAGAAGCTTGAAGGTGGATCTATGGGAAGCTGTTTCTTCTGTGTAGCTACCACTGTTGGTGTCCAATTCAGTTCTTGGTCAGCAGGGCTGAGGGTCTGGAAAATGAACTAGACACAGAGCAGAGAAGAACTAGGACAAGTTGACCCCCACCAGGCATTTCTGCCTCTGTCTATCATTGTATCCAACCCCTTGGCAATTCCTTGAGGGTAATGGTCACTGCTTGATTCTGCAGCCTAAAACTTATACTAATTCCTCTTTTGGTCAGCACTAACCCAGAACAATACAGGGAAGGGGATTCTGGAGAAAATTTTTCCCAGGTTAAACAAGTTGACACAGCATAAACCACCACAGATGTATTGAACCAGGAGAATTGGTTCAATACCCCGAACAGCAGAGCTGGAGTGGAAAACAGCCATTGCTGAGAGGAGCCACTGGAAAAGGTAAGAATCAGAGCACAAGCTGAGAGTGCAGGGAAGCCAGATGGAAACGGGAGGGAGATGGGGTCTGAGAGAGCAGTACAAAGCCCAGGCCATGAGTATATGTCTTTATATTTTAGAATGGGGCATGTTGAGCACAGTGATGAAAGTGACAGCTTGAAGGCATGTGCTTTGAGCTGGCAATAGGTGGTTTCTATAGTGAGAGAAATCCTTGGTCTCTTGAGGGTGTGGCTATGGAAAGATACCCCTAGGAATAACATATCCTAATGATTCCATTCTTCTACTCCCCAACTTTGCACCCTCAATTTCCACATCTGAACCACAGGCACCTAACTCCCAAATAAAATGCATAGGTGGCATTAGTGGTGGTTATTATGATTATGTCTATCATTTTTGAGGTGGTTAAAGAGGAAAGGTCAGGGCGCCTGGGTGGCTCAGTTGGTTAAGCGACTGCCTTCGGCTCAGGTCATGATCCTGGAGTCCCGGAATCGAGTCCCGCATCGGGCTCCCTGCTCGGCAGGGAGTCTGCTTCTCCCTTTCCCACTCCCCGTTTGTGTTCCCTCTCTCGCTGTGTCTTTCTCTGTCAAATAAATAAATAAAATCTTTAAAAAAAAAAAAAGAGGAAAGGTCAGTGACTTGCCTAAGACATTGGCCACTAGCAAACCTGGAACTCAAACCCACGTGTCCTGATTCAAAGTCTAATGCTCTGTTCATTTCACCAGGTAACAAGGAAACAGCAATTGTGTTCTGTCTTTTGTATCCCAAAGATATATTCAAGAATCTATAAACACTCCATAGAGAGAGCATGATTTTGGAATTGGTTTTCCGGTGATGAAAATGGATTATTGTGATCTCACCCATATTTTTCTCATAATGCCCATTACAGATTGGCCAATGATAGCATCCACACAAGTAACAGAAGGCCTTTTGGGGCTGAATTGTCTTCAGTAAGCTGTCAAGCCCATGCCTATATATAGCCCAGCCTCCTGAATCCACTGACCCTAAGTGGAGAGCACGGGGTCCCTGGGTCAGTGTAAAATAGAGAGTGATGAAAAGAAGCAACAAGAGGGAATGGCAGGGAAGGCTTGTTCAAGGTGCAGGAGGAAAATGGTGGCCATTTCAAAGGATAATGTAAGAGGAGTTATGCTTTGGGGCTCCTTACCATCATCTCTACACACCTTTTCACTCTCTTTACATTCCTTCTCTTCTAAAATATTCCCCATCTGGGTCTTCTTATTCTATGGACCTCTCTGATTACAGAGGAAACACCTTCACATCAAAGCCTTAGGGACAGGCAGAGTTTTTGTGGGTAAAATAGACAACTGTAAATATAGAACAAAAATGTTAAATTGAGGTAATTCAAGTTTCCTGGAATTTCATTCAGTTTCCTTCAATGGCAAAGATGACCCTTTCAAGTGCCAGGACCACAATGTGAAAGGGAAGGCAGACGCTCCCCATGCTGGTTTAGCTGGGGCTTCCCGAAGGTTACGGCTGAGCTGCAGGAGGCTGCAGAACTTGGTCACTATCAAAAATGCATCTTCAGCTTTACTTTCTCTGGTGTTCTGCTGGGGGAAACTTTTGGCAAGTCAAAAACTGGGGATGGGGCACCAAGGGAGGGTTATCAGGTCTGAAGGCTGTTCCAGATTCAAGCTGTTGTTTGCAGAAGAAATGTGTTCTTAGAAGCAAGCTATCCATTGGACAGCTGTTTCGGGTCCTTGATCAAAAAAAAAAAAGGAAAGAAAAACACCGTGCTTGTAAAAACAGCATTGGCAAAACATCTGCTGAACACACAGAGGGCTCCTGGTCCCTGGCAGAGGTGGGGGATGAGGAGGTCTGTAAACAAGATCTGAAGCAGGTGTGCCCCAAGCAGCCCGTGTTGTCTCTTATCCCTACTCATACCAACCCACGTTCTAGATGAGGACAAGGAGGCCATGTGGGAGAGGCAGCTGCTGCCGTCAAGAGGGTGAGGTGCCCATCAGATTACCCAAGCCCAGCACCTGTGGTTATGAAGCATCATGGCTGGGGGCTTCCTGGAGCTGAGGGAACAAATAGGGCAAGAGGATCAGCAGGGCTGGTGGCAGGGGGGGGGGGCGGGGGGTCTATTTGCAGGCAGGTGTTTCTCATAGATCCTCTCAGCATTTCATTGCCAGGGCCATCTGCCTATGAAATCATTACTCATGCCAGCCAGAGACCTGAGGCTCTTACTCCACGGTGTGACCGACAGCCAACTATTATCCTTTGGTATAGAGGAACTTCCACTGTGTCATGCCGGGGATATTCTCAGCTGTTGAAAAAGCACCCTCTCTTCTCTAGAACAGATTAGAAATATAACAACAACAGTTTCTGATGTTTGTAGAGAGATTTTCATTTTCCAAAACGTGTTCACATCCATTACCCAATTTCACTGAATCTTCCCAGCACCCCTATTCAGTAGCCCCCATTCGCACTGCAGAATGGACCAGAAGCTGAGATTGGCACATGGGTGGCATGGCCAAGAGGGCTGGAGTTAGAGCTCCACTCTGTTAATAGGGCGGCTACGTGACACTGGGCAATTATCACCTCTAGGAGTCTCAGTTTCTTTGTCAAATGGAGCTGATCATTGCACCTACTTCATAGAGTTTTTTGTACACTTTCACAATTGAGTGGAAAGTTTGTGGAGTAGTGCTTGCCACCAAGAAAGAGCTCAATAAATAGTGGCAGTCTTTACTCTCAGCATCTCCTTCACTCTTCCAATGACATGGTCCCCACAATGCTGCCTCCACCCCTTCTCACTTATGTCAACCTGTGCCTAAGGCGCCTTTGGAAGTTACCACTATGGCATCTCTGGCAATCAACCCAACCAGTATCACCTCCATGTTACTGGACCTAGATCCTTTGTCCCTCCCCTCTCTTTGCCCCTGGGCCCTGCCCTGTCCATAGTGGATGCCACCTCCAGGCATATAGAAACAAAGAATGGAGTTGTTGAATGACTTACTAATGGGGTTAAATAGTAAGAGACTTTAAAGCCACTTAGTGAAAGCTGGTGTTGAGAATAAGCCTGAGTCTTGGAAGTTTATTCGGAACAATGATATATTAGTCTGCTTGGGCTGCTATAACAAAATATCAGATATCTGTTTCTCATAGTTCTTGAGGCTAGAAAATCTAAGGTCAAGGTGCTGGCAGATTCTGTGTCTAATGAAGGCAGTCTTCCTGGCTTGACTCCTCACATGGCAGAGAGAGACAGAAAGAGCAAGCAAGCTCTCTGGTCTCTTCTTGTAAGGACACTAATTCTATCATGAGAGCTCCATCCTCAGGACCTCGTCTAAACCTAATTATCTCCCAAAGCCCCCCACCTGCAAATATCATCCCCTTGGGAGTTAGGGTGAATTTGGGGGAAGCACAGATATTTAGTCCATAATAAATGATAATTATTTTATTTTAATAATAGTCCATGAGCTTGTTTCACTAAGCATTCTCATCACTAGAGACAGTGATGCATACTCTGTACATGCCCACAGGTTATGAAGAAACTCCCTATTTGCACCAGGGCTCAAAACGATTGAGCTTTAAGAGTAACCCAGTACATTCTAAATAGGTGCAAAACTTGGTTCTGGGGGCACCTGGGTGGCTTAGTAGGTTAAGCATCTGCCTTTGTCTCAGGTTATGATTTCAGGGTCCAGGATCAAGCCCCGCATCAGGCTCCCTGCTCAGCGGGAAGTCTGCTTCTCATTTTCCTCCGCCCCTCCCTCCCATGAGCTCTCTCTCTCTCTCAAATAAATAAGTAAAATCTTAAAAAAAACACAACTTGGTTCTTGGTACAAACCAAACAGTGCTACTTAATTATATTCTTACAAAATATTCCTGAAGTTCTCCTCTTGCTCATGAGACTTGTATACAGTGTGCCTGGCACACTGCAACTCCTTGTACACAAAGAGACTTGTGTACCAGAAAATAATTTTTTTAAGTTTATTTATTTATTTTTTAGTAATCTGTATACCCAATATGGGATGCCAGCTCATGATCCTGAGATCAAAAGCCATACACTCCTCCGACTAAGCCAGCCGGGTATCCCCAAGAAATTAATTTTTGCCATCACAGTTTAGGAGTCAGGGTCACCAAGGGGGGAGGGTGAGTTCAGGAATGGGAAAGGGGTAAGTGCATCTTTAATGGTTTTCCCTCAAGATTACATAATGAAGAATTTCAAACACATAAAAACGTTGGATGCACTGTTCACTGAACACCATCAAAGGCGCCTGGGTGACTCAGTTGGTTAAGCATCCGGTTCTTGGTTTTGGCTCAGGTCATGATCTCATGGTTCATGAGATTGAGTTCTGCACTGGGCTCCGAGCTCCGGGGAGAGTCTGCTTGGAATTCGTTCTCCCTCTGACCTGTCCTACCCCTCCCTCTCTCTCTCTCTCTCTCAGATAAATAAATAAATCTTAAAAAAACAAAAACAACAACAAAAAACAACCACCTAGATTCTATAATCATTGATATTTTCCTTTACTTATGCTCTCCCGCACCACCCTACTCATCCCTCATTGTTTCTGGTACATTTCAAAGTGAGTTGTACACATCCATGCATTTCACCCCTGAACACAACAGCATGCATCTTATTATTAACTAGTATTCAATAATTGTTTGCCATTTTTTAAGGTAAAAATTTATATATAGTAAAATACACTCACCTTTTATCATTCACTGCATTTTGATAAATGTAGACACCTGTGAAATCCAAGTCCCTGTCAAGATAAAACATTTCTATTACCCCAGAAAATTCTCTCCTGCCCCTTCTTAGTTGGTTTTACTGTGGCTTCCCTTTTTAGCATAGTTTAATTTTAATTGTTTTAGAATTTTATATAAATTAAATCATACAGCACATAGTCTTCTGAGCCTGATTTCTTTCACCCAGCATAATGTTTTTGAGATTCATCCACATTACTAGATGTATCAAAAGGTCACCCTTTTTCATTGCTAAGTAGTGTTCCATTGTTCAGATGTCTCACAGTTTATCCCTTCACCTGCTGATGGACACTTGGTCTATTTTCAGTTTGGTGCTATGAATGGGTTAACCTTTTCAGATTTATCTAAATGGTTGACAGTCATTCCTCAAGTCCATCACAGGTAAACTTTCAAATCTGGATGTGGCATGAAATTATCCAGAATGTATGTTTTGTGTTTGAAACATTACTATATGGATGGAGTGGGATAGGGAATGAGAAATTATCCTCTACTTGATTATTGAAGGAGAAAATTAGTGTCTTAAGAAATAAATCCTTTTGCGGGGAAGGTAATTATAATAACAAAAGGCACAAAAGCATATTTTACTTTGTGCTTTTATTAAAACTAGGGAAAATGAAGTCTTACTTTTTGGCTGATTTTTTTTTTTGCAATAAATATAGAAAATCAGATGATTTTCCAATAGCTCATCCAAAATAGTAAGTGGAGATCAGACTACTGCAACGTCCCTTTTCTGTGAGGATCAGCCTCAAAGTCAACAGACAAGGCAAACTATACTGTGGTAGACATTGAGATGTGTCTCAGGGACTCCCTTTCAGGGCTGAAGGCCTTACTCTCCAGGTGGCTGAAGAATACTGTGTGGCCCAAGGCCATGCCCTTTCCCATGGGCATCTCCTACCCAGAGCCTGATCAACACTGAGGTCAAGGCCCAGCCTCCTTGCCTCAAGCGGGAACTAGCCTAAAGTCCAATCCAGTTCCAGAACTCCTCTTGGGGACAGCTAAGGCTTTTCTGGGGGGGACTCCCTCTGCCTGGTCTGTTTCCTTCCCCTTCTTCTCTGGGCTGGATATCTCATTCTGTGATTAAACATCCTGCTAGTTTCCATTTCAGTGTCTGCTTGCCATGGAACCCAACCTACATCTGTTAAGTAGATGTTATTCTTAAAAATCCTATCAGAAGGGGCCACATTGGAGACTAAATTGCTCCTTTCCGTGGGTATCAGGAGCAGCATTCCCTTCAGCCAGGATAGATAATGGGGCATTCAGTTGAACTGGGACAGCAGAAGCATGGGGTTTGTATTTAGGGGTCATTGTGTAGACAAAGACACCCAGGGGTAAGATACCAATGTCCTGACAGGTACGCAGGACTTGGAGGGTGAGCAGGAAAACGCAGGGCTTTTCCCACGCAGCCACCCTCACCTGGGACGTGGTCAGTGGATTGCGGTAGGTTGGGAAGGACAGCGGGGTGCCTGCCCTGCAACTCTGTCACGAGCTTCTTCCTCGCTGTGCTGAGCATATTGCTGAACTCCCTCGGACTCCATGCCATTCCATGTGTGGAATGATTTTTCTCGACTATTCATTCTCCTGAGGTCAAGACCGGTCCAGAGAAGGAAGAAAATACCATCCTACCAGAAACAGACCTAGAGGGGAAGGCAGTTTCAAAAGCCTTAGCTGTTATTACATTCAGATGTGGGGCATCCCGAGTGCCCGTGTTTCTGTACTTCCCACGCATACATTTCCTATTTGCGTGTTTTGTAGAAATTTGAGATACGTCAATATAATCAAGAGATCTCTCCTCCTTCTGGAAAGGCGTTATTAACTTGATATTGCATCTTTAAACATTTGTTTTGTTTATTATTATTATTATTTTTTAAAGATTTTATTTATTTATTCATGAGAGACAGAGAGAGAGAGAGAGGCAGAGGGAGAAGCAGGCTCCCAAGGAGCAGGGAGCCCGATGTGGGACTCGATCCCAGGACCCTGGGATCATGACCTGAGCTGAAGGCAGACGCTTAACCATCTGAGCCACCCAGGCGCCCCAACTTGATATTGCATCTTGAAATGAATTCCATTTAAAACTGAGAAATTAGGAGGGGCAACTAGGTGGCTCAGTTGGTTAAGCGTCCAACTCTTGATTTCAGCTCAGCTCATGATCTCAGGGTAATGAGATTGAGCCACATGTTTGGCTCTGTGCTCAGCAGAGTCTGCTTGGGATTCTCTCTCTCCCTCTCCCTCTGCTTCTCTCTCTCAAATAAATAAATAAATCTTAAAAGAAAACCCTGAGGAATAACGAGATAAATAAGGAAAAAAATAAAAATAAAACTGAGGAATAAGGTAAAAATTTATATATATATATATGGGGGATGGGGGCAGGCAGATGTTGAGAGCAGAGGTTCTTCAAGTGGAGTCCCCAGGAGGTTCTTACCCCTTAGTGTGACTCAGAATCTCCCAGAGGACTTGTTAAAACACAAATTCCTTGGTTCCACTGCAAAGGGTTTCTGGACAAGCAGGCAGAATCTGAGATTCTGTATTGCCAGTGAATTATTAGGTGATATTGATGCTGCCGATCCACTTTGAGGGGCCACACTTTGAGAATCAATGGTTTAAGGCATGAGTTGCAGCAAGGAGCATGGCTTCATTGAATGGAACATATAAAATGCTTTGTACAATGAGAGAGGCATCAGGACATTAAGCATGCTACGAACATGAATGAATAAATGCATTCAGTCCACTTCCTGGTTCTTTATTTCAATATGACCACAGACAAGCCACCTAGCTCCCCAGGCTATTGGGAAGATAAGCTCCCATAAGGAACGTAATGGGGCATTTGCAAAGCTTTTGTAGTGGAACCTCCCAGAGCTCATGACTGCTTTCTTATGCTTTTACAATAAACCCACTGGACACCTGCAGTCTCTGGCCCTGGTGGAGCCTGTTTCTCCGGGCTAGAATATGCTTTTATTGCAAATGGAAGGCACCAGAGAGAACTGTGGTTGTTCAAGAAGCAGCTTCTTGCTGTCTTATGTTTAGAGGTTTCCATGACTATGGCTCTCATTATGAGCTGTGTAAACAAGCATTAGCCTTCTTACTCTTCCCTCCACTTCTGCTTCAGTGAAGTCTGTTGTGTCTGATGCTGTTGATGCCTTGCCCATATCCCCTTGGCCCATCTGAGGTCATCTGCAGATAGTTTCCCTATATACCGAATGCTTCGTCTGTGAGAAGGTGTTCTCTGAACAGAGGAATGTATTCCCCAGTGGGTGAAATGGTCAGAGTACTGGAAAGTACACCCCCAGAAGAATCCCTCAATCCATGAAGGACAGGAGTTGGTGGGAAAATAGCCCAGGTTCCCTTCCCCCAGTGGGACAGTCCTGGAGTGGATTCTGCATGGTTCCTCACTGGGTGTCCTGCAGGTTAGGCTCCAGTCATACACACTGGTAACCTGATAAATAACCCACTCTTTGGTGGCTCTCCTCTCTTCTTTGTCTCTTCTCTCCCTCACCCTTTTTCCAGGAATCATGTTCCAAATAAGCAATCTGTACTCAGATTTTTGACTTAGTGGTTGCACTAGGGGTATCCTAAACTAAAACTTCTGTCTTTGCCCCAGGAAATGAGACTATGCACAGCACAAATCCGTTTCTCTCCTGATTCAATCTACTTTAGCAATTGCAGGAGAATGTCAATATCAATTAATACCAATACATCAATTTGACCTCCATTAATCTGCCCCAAATGGTCATTTTAATTGCTGGTTAAATCTTAAGAAGGAGTAATTCAGATAATTTTTCCCCCAAAAATCACAGACTAGTTTTTTCTTCTGTCCCTTGGATGTAGTGAAACATATTTGTCTGAATGCATGCTTAGTCAACAGCTTTGGCCCCTTTCAAAGCCAAAGCTTGTATTCTAGACCAACTACATATGGCAGAGAAACAAAGATGGATTTTTTTACAGTAGAATCAACTTTAACTTTTTACACAAATCTGCGCTTGATGAGCCGGAGATGAAATGAACTATGCAGGGTATAGACTTCAGTCATGCTCCCTGTATGAAAAGCATTTTGAAAAGTAGGGGCTGATTTACCACAGACTGCTCATTATGTTAAAACTGATAACGTTATTTGAATTGGATACTTTCCACATTCTAACATCTAGGCATTCTGAAATCATCAGCTTTTCCTCCCTCTGGAGAGTTTTCGGATCTGGGACAAAGCTCTACCAGGATGTAAATACTACAGCGTTTCTTCATGTGACAGTTAAATGTGGAATACATTTCCTTTGGGTGCTGTATTTATTTGTGGTACCTTTCTTATCTCCTGAGCTACTGCTCGGGTATAGGAAACATATCATCTCCATCTTTATTCCCTTCAGAGCTGAGTGCATAGTAGATGACCAATAAACTCAAGGGAGGATGAGCAATTCCCTTAAGAATAAAACCAAGCGGGTGCCTGGGTGGCTCAGTTGGTTGGGCGACTGCCTTCGGCTCAGGTCATGATCCTGGAGTCCCAAGATCGAGTCCCCAATCGGGCTCCCTGCTCGGCAGGGAGTCTGCTTCTCCCTCTGACCCTCCTCCCTCTCATGCTCTCTGTCATTCTCTGTCTCAAATAAATAAATAAATAAATCTTAAAAAAAAAAAAAGAATAAAACCAAGCTGCAAGGCACAGGATGTAGCGTGCAATAATAAGCAGTCCTTGTATCCCAAAACACAGGTCACACAATCTAATCTTTCTGGGATTCTAATCATCTGTTGTTCCGGTTCCAAGATGATGAAGCAAGTCAGCCAACTTTTACTTCCTCATCTGTTAAAAAAAAAAAAAAAAGGCAATAAAATTTGTCATCATCCAGTATGCCCTTGTTGTGGTAAAGATCAATTGGATAAAATCTTTAAAGGTATTTTGACTCTGGCCAACGGGAGATCTATGAACACACAACCATGTTTTGAATGTAGTATCTTTACTGACAATGTCTTCCTACACGATCAACAGTCACCAGCAATACTTTCATGTGCTCAGTGCCTAGAAAAAGCCCTTCTCTTTAAATAGCTCAAAATTTTAAAATGTCTGTCCTTTATAAGCCAGGCTTCAAAGATGTACTTTTTATGTGCTTGTTTCCAACTACTCTTAAAGGACAGTTGGATACTCACGGTTTGTATCTTGACAGCCAGTTTGTGTGTTCAAGGGGGCTGGCAGGACCGTGGCAGCACAAATCGAAAGAACACTTTCAGCAAGCTGGAGGCAGAAGCATAAATTCGGAGGGCTTGGATATCTTGTTCGTGGGAGTGGAGCAGCTTCATAGAGTCAGATAAAAGAACAGGTAGCAAGGGGGTTTTAATTTGGTTCTCATTTACCCTGAATGTAGTCTGTTGACACACAGCCACTTACTGTGAAGACTGGTAAGGTGGGTTTTTCCACTAAAAAAAAAAAAAAAAAAAAAAAAAAGCAGTCAGGGAAACCTGTATTTTAGATGTTGAGATATAAATATCAGAATATCTTACCAGTGGGTGAAACCCAAAACTAAATTTGGGGAAGAAAAGAAGAGAATAGCCCATTGCTGTTAGAGCAAAATGGTCCACCCTTGGTACACATTTAAGAGAACAAAAAACATATTAAGTTTAGTTTTTGGTGATTATTATTATTTTTTACTTTATCTTTAATTTCTCTGGTTAGGGGAAAGATAACACCTGGAGGAGGATCCCCAGTCTCACTAATCACACGTCTAGCCTTGCTACTCGGGGCTTAGGCAGGTGATGCGCAGAAAAATACAGGACCAAGCTGAGAGGAGGCTCAATATCAAGCCCCAAAGGAGTGGGGGCGCACCCAGGGGCCAGGCGGTGTGTTTGGGGCAGGATTCAGGAGGAGGGCAGCATCCAGGTCCAGATCTGGCTCTGTGGGACTTGGAGGGATGCGTGGAGCCAATGGGCTCATTAGTACCTGGCTATGGCTGCAGCCGCCCCACGGCAAATACGGGCTATCAAAGCCCTGTCAGCACTCCTGAATGGGACAAAGAAAAGGCGCATTAATGATTAACTCTGCTAAAAGCTCCGGCTTTTGTATTCCCATGGTGCCTGGCCTATCTGGCTGCCATGTGACCAGCCTGGGCCATTTTCTCGCAGATTGGGGAAAGCTAGTGAGCAAACACAGGTGGTTCGGAGCCGGCCCCGCTGTCAGGGACAACCGCGGACAGCACCAGCTATGCCTGGCCAAATTAGCTGCTCTGTTTGCCTCCAGTTTTGCTTCCTGGTGCTCTCACTTTCTAAGTCGAATGTCATTTTGCACTCATTTTCGACTATTCACAAGAGGTGCGGAAAAGGGGGGAGAGGCCCCCGGGAAAACGGGAAAGGGAGACACACAGCGTCATGTTCTTTGAACCCCGCAATAACATTTGGTGACCAAATGCAAAGGCCGGATAAACTAATTAAAACCCCTCAGGTCTTTAACCCCTGGTCAGAGCAAATTTATTCTTCTCAGAGGGAGTTATTTTAGTGATACGTGATAATGACGTCATAAGCCCACCAGAGCGGACCCCGGGCTGGGCGCCCTAAAGTGGGGTCTGGAATGTGCTGGCTCTTAGAATCGGCCGTGGCACTTGTGGCCCCCTACAGTAGTGCAAGGGTAGGGTGACCTTGCCTAGCCCTGGTTGAGAGTCAAGGTCCCTCTAGTGGCATTATTTGTTTAAATGCATTTCTTCCTTGGCCTACATCAGACAGACTTTCTTTTTCCTGCTCAAATATTTATATGTGTGTATTATTGCTCGCTGCTGCTTCAGCTGCTCCCAATCACACCAGCAGCTATAAAGCACCGATTATCAGGGTCAAGTGATAAAGGCCCTTTGAGTCAACACCAGAAATGAACAGAAAATGAAATAAAGTTATAAAAAGAGGACAGCATAAATGTCTACAAAGAGTATATCAGTTTGCAGATATTCAAGCAATTAGCTACAACGGGAAAGACATTTTATTCAAACTAACAGTACGGCTGAAATGATTACCAGTGTTTGATATTTAAATACGGCGTTCTGCTGGACTCCCAGTTAAAAAAAACAATACGAAACAAAACAAAACGAAACACACCCCTTGAGAGGTCTTTCTACTCAGAAGCAGTTCAGAGTTGGTGAATGTTGGGTCAAACACAGCTGCCGTGTGTGGGATCCAGCTGATGCTGACCAAAGAATGAACATGATCAGCCTCTAGCCCTCACGGCCAATCAAGGCTATTGTCCTCTATGCGTGGTGTTTGATGTGGAGGCTTGTGGACGTGTTTATCCTGTATATTTCCCCACCGTTCCTAACCTTTGATTTCTTTTTTCTGATGAAGATGATATGGTTGCAGGTCCCAGCTCCAGGGGGACTTGGTCACCAGTCAATACAGGCACCCAATATCAGCAAACAACTTTAGCAGATAATTTTTTTCCAGCTGATCCATAATTGGTTTTCCCTTGCAAAGGCTTGCAGACAGATTATATCCCTGTTGCCTAAGCAGAACATGAAATCATAGTTAAATAAGCATCCTCTAGTAGCCAACACAGAAATAAGTGGTTATGAGGAACAAAATTATGAAACTGGCATAAAGGAACATTCTTATGGAGCTGAACTGAAAAATCAGCTATTGGTATATCCCCAAAGACTCATCTTCTCTTCTGTGTTATTTTATATTCTAAACAGATCTCGTTGCATTACTTAAATTCTTTAAAGTTACAGGTATAGAGGAAGTATCCTATAGCATTCTCTGATAAAATGCAGTTATGGCTTAAATAATAATTCCTGATTGATTTTTGTCAGAAAACTACTTTCACATGTCTATAGGTGTTTTCAAGTTACTATTTTTTGAAAAATTTAATACAAAAATATGTAACAAAATTACACAAAGAAAATACATGGTAATAATAATGATGTTGATGATGACACTTAGCTTTTATGTGAAACTTATCTGTGCCAGACACTGTTTTAAGCACTTTTCATATATTTATTCCTGTGATTCTCACAATGATCTGTAAGATTTGTGCAGTCATTATCCTCAGTTTGCAGAGAGGTTAAGCAACTTGCCCAGGGACACACAGCCAGTTGTGGTGTTGGGATTGAAATCTAGGCAGTCTAGCTCCCAAAAAAGATAAGTTAGTCTTATTCCCACCTCTGCCTCTCAATTCCCAAGTGTCCTCTAGGGTATTTTACTAGTTAATAATATGTGCATGTAAAAATATGTACAGATACATACATGTGCGTGTTATTTTAAAACAGAAACTCTGTGCAATTAGGGTTCATATCAACTGGGGAGTTTCAGAGAGACTTAGAACATGCCTCAGACTCATCCTACCAAGGGTATTGATCCACTAATTCCCTGCCCTGTTTGATTAGTGGTTGGCACCTCAGAGCTTCCAGCCTGCCTCAAATGCATCCCCACACATTCCTGTGGCCAGAGAATTCCTTCAGGCTGAGGGAAGGTGGAAGCCTTCAGGCATGTTTGGATCCTTTGGCATGTGTCCCCTGGGGTGGCCTAACAAGGTACAGGAGGAGAACTGACAGGATGTGCTACAAATTTCTCAATCTCTCTGATCATCAACAGAAGAAGAATTTATCTTTCTGAACTGACTGCTCTAAAGAATTCTCTGCTCACTTAAACAGATGTGTTCTGGTTAGTTTTTGTTTTTTGTTTTGTTTTTATTTTTGTTTTTGTTTTTTTTTTTTTAAATAGAAGACTCTTATTTTCATTCCCTGTGGTCCAGACAACCTTAAGCATACAGTACCTGTGGCCGAAGAGTAAATGACATATCAAGGACCAGATGTCTGTGCTCCTGGGTTTGGCTCCTGACATGTGGCTTATGGGACAGTATGGACAATGAGTTTCTCAAGGTCAAGATTTAGGTTATTTCGTGCATCTTCACATACTAGGTCCTGCTTGTAATAGGACCTTTACAGGTTTGGTTTGGTGAATGAGTGAGTGAATTTATGAATGAATGGATGGACATTTGAATGAACAAATAAACCATGGATGCCTAGTAGGTACTAGGAAGAAAAGGACAAGAGAAACATGGGGAATGTGGAAAGAGTGAAAATCCAAGACTGAATAGGATGATTCTTCACCTACAGACTTTATGGGAGATTTCATCCTTCTTGAGAGGAGGTCATGTTTAGAAAGTGGACCTCAGTAGCATGTAACAGAAGCTGGACTTTCCCTTTTTACCACTCTAATTATATTCAAATGCATAATTAATTAGGGAAAAAAACATAGAGATTATCTATTTCTTGCTCCAACAGTGAAAATGAATTACTGGCCTGCATATTTAGAAAAAAATCAGACTGTAAGAAAGATATGAAATCTCAGGTCACAGGCTGAAACCTATCCACACAAAAACTTTTCTTGTTTCTTTCAAATTTTGAATGATTTGGCAAAAATGAAAGATTGTCAATGTTTGTCTATATTAAAAAAAAAGGATATAAAATCAAAACCTGGAAGAATAGTAAACTAAATTTAAAGAATCAGAAGAAAGAAAATAATTAGGATTACAGTGAAGATAAATAAAATAGTGAATAGAGGAAAAAATGGAGAAAAGAAACAAAGTCCAAAGTTGTTTCTATGAAAAGATCAATAAAACTGACAAAACTTCAGTTAGACTGACCAAGAAAAAAAAAAGATTGAACAGCACCATCAATCAACTGGATCTCTTCGACATTTATAGAACACTCCACCCACCAACAGCAGAATACACATTATTTCCAACTGCCCATGAAACATGTACCAATTTTGACTATATCCTGGGCCATCAAAAATCTCCGTAATTTTACAGAACTTGGTATCATACAGACTGTATTCTTGGGCTACAGTGAAGTAAAAGTAGTAATTAGTAACAGATAACAAGAAAATCTCTAAACATTTGGAAACTAAACACACAGTCCTAAATAATATGTGAATCAAAGAGGAAGTCTCAAGTCCTCAAACAGACAAAAACCTGAACTGAATAGAAATGAAGATACATTTGTGTACACAGCTAAAGCAGTGCTGTGAGGGAAATTTATAGCATTAAATGTACACATTAGAAAAGAGTCTCAAATTCATAATATAAGCACCCACCTAAAAAACCTACAGAAATGAGAAAAAATAGACCCAAAGCAAAAAGAAGAAACTAATAAAAATAAGAAATCAATGACATTTAAAACAGAAAAGAATAAAGAAACTCAATGAAACAAAGAGTGGGTTCTTTGAAATGAATAATAAAACTGATAAACCTCTAGCAAGATTACAAAGAAAATAAACAGAAGATGCAAATTACTAAGATCAGGAATGAAAGAGGCGGTATCACGGCAGATATGCAGACAACAAAATAGTAATAAAGAAATACTACAGACAACTTGATGCACATAAACTTTACAACTGAAATGGATACATTTATTGAAAATCACAAACTGCCATAATTCACCCAATATGAAATAGATATTTGAGTAGCCCTGTTACTATAAAGGTAATTGAATTGGTAATTTAATAACACCCCTCAAAAGAAATCTCTGATTCCAGATGGTCTCACTGGAGAATACTTTCAAATATGTAAAGAAAAATTAACACTAATTCTGAACAGTCTCTTCCAGAAGACAAAAGAAACACTTCCTAATTCATTTTATAAAGCTATCATTACCCTGATACCAAAACCAATGACATTGCAAAAGAAAACTATAGCTCTATATCCCTCCTGAATATAGACACACACACACACACACACACACACAGATACACAGACACACACACAGATACACACACACATCTTTAAAACATTAGAATAGAATACAGTAATATATACAAATAATTATATACCATGACCAAATTGGATATATTCCAAAGATGCAAGACTGGTTCAATTTGAAAATTAGTGAATGTCATTAACCATACTAACAGTCAACAGAGGAAAAATCACATGATTATATCAATCTACACAGAAAAAGCAATTGACAAAATTCAATACCCATTTATGATAAAAACTCTTAGAATAAAAGAATACATCCTCAACATGATGAAGACTACTTACATAAACCCATATCTAACATTATACTTACTGGTGAAAGACTGCTTTCTCCTGAGATTGGGAGTAAGAGAAGCTGTTCACTTTCACTAGTCTTATTCAACATAGTGCTGAAATCTCTAGGACATGCAATAAAGCAGGGAAAGTAAATAAAAGACATACATATCAGAAAGAAAGAATGAAAACTGTCTCTATTTGGAGATGACACACTTGTCTACATTGAAAGTCCCCAAAAATCTACAAAAAGATCTATTGGAACTAACAAATGAATTTAGCAAGTTTGTAGGATATAAGAGAAACACAAAAACTAATTGTATTTTTACATACTAACAATGAACAAATGGACAACAAAATGTAATACTGTTTATAATTGTTTAAAAAAGAACTGCTTAGTAGATATAAATTTAACAAAACACATCCTGGGCTTATTTGACTATGTACTTCTGTTGAAGGAAACCAATGAAGACCTAAATAAATGGAAAATAAACACTGTGTTCATGGATTAGAAAACCCAATATGGTCAGGATGTCAATTCTCCCCAAATTCACATACAGGTTTAATGAAATTCCTATCAAAATTCCAGCAAAAATCTAATTAGCTAGAGGCAAGATCCTTCTAACATTTGTATGGAAAGGCAAAGGGACTAAAATAGTTTAAACAATTTGGAAAAAGAAGAAAGTGGAAGGCTTATTGGACCTTAAGACTTATTTGTAGCTACAGTAATCAATACTGTGTGGAACTGGCAGAGGGATGGACACAAAGATCAATGGAACAGAATCGAGAACCCAAAATAAACCCACTCTAAATTTGCCCAAAAGGGCTTTGATGAAGTTGCAAAATTCATTCAATGGAGAAAAGATAGCCTTTTCAATAAAGTAATTGGATATCTATAGGCAAAATATGAACCTTGACCTAAGTCTCTAACCTTAGACAAAAATTAACTCAAAATGAATTATGGGCTTAAAAGCAAATGTAAAACTATAAAATTTTTAGAGTTTTTATAAAATTTTTTATAAAATAGAGTTTTTTTCTATTTTCTAAAATTATAAAAAAAATTTATAAAATAGAGTTTATAAAATTTTTAGAAGAAAACATTTATGAAGAAGTAAAGGCTCTTAGACTTGACATCAAACACATGATCCATAAAAGAAAAATTTTAGAAATTGGACTTTGTCAAAATTACAAATTTTGCTTTGTGGAAGACCCTGTTAAGAGGATGAGACAAGCCACAGACTTGTCTATGGGAGGAAATACTTGCAAATGACTTATCCAAAGAAGATAGTGTATAGAATTGTTACAAACTCTCAAAATTCAATGGCAAAAAGCCATATAATCCTATTTAAAAATGGGCACAAAGAGACATTTTATGGAGAGGTTATGCAGATTGCAATTAATCACATGGAAATTAATTAGGAATTGGGAAAATCATTACCCATTAGAGAAATGAATTTTTTTTTAATTTTTTAAAATTTTATTATGTTATGTTAGTCACCATACAATACATCATTAGTTTTTGATGTGGTGATCCACGATCCATTGTTTTCTTATAACACCCAGTGCTCCATGCAGTACGTGCCCTCCTTAATACCCGTCACAGGGCTAACCAGTCCCCCCCCAAAAAAACCCTGTTTGTTTCTCAGAGTCCATAGTCTCTCATGGTTTATCTCTCCCTCCGATTCCCCCCGCCCTTCATTTTTCCCTTCCTTCTCCTAATGTCCTCCGTGCTATTCCTTATGTTCCACAAATAAGTGAAGCCATATGATAATTGACTTTCTCTGCTTGACTTATTTCACTTAGCATAATCTCCTCCAGTCCCATCCACGCTGATGTAAAAGTTGGGTATTCATCCTTTCTGATGGCTGAGTAATATTCCATTGTGTATATGGACCACGTCTTCTTTCTCCATTCATCTGTTGAAGGGCATCTCAGCTCTTTCCACAGTTTGGCTATTGTGGACATTGCTGCTATGAACATTGGACTTCATCAAGATAAAAAGCTTCTGCACAGCAAAGGAAACAGTCAACAAAACAAAGAGGCAACCCACAGAATGGGAGAAGATATTTGCAAATGACACTACAGATAAAGGGCTGGTATGCAAGATCTATAAAGAACTTCTCAAACTCAACACCCAAAAAACAAATAATCCAGTCAAGAAATGGGCAGAAGACATGAACAGACACTTCTCCAAAGAAGACATACAAATGGCTAACAGACACATGAAAAAATGTCCATCATCATTAGCCATCAGGGAAATTCAAATCAAAACCACATTGAGATACCACCTTACACCAGTTAGAGATGAAATTTGAAACCACAGTAAGGAATAGTGACAATACCAAAAACTGGGTAGGAGGCAAAGACACTGAATCCCTCTTGTACTTCTGGTGGGAAGGTAAAATGCCACAGCTAGTGTGGGAAACAATTCACTGTTTTTTCAAAACAAAAGACGCTACTACCATATGACTCAGCAGGTGCACTCCTGAACATTATCCCATGGGGAGCAGTGAAGACTTATGCTCACACAAAAGTTTGTACACAAATACTTATGGAAACTGTTTTCATAACAGCCCCTGAAACAACTTTGATGTCCTTCAGTGAGTGAATTGTTAAATATAATGAAATAAATATAATTGTTAAATATAATGTGGTACATCCATGTCATGGAATACTACTCAGCAATAAAAAGGAGCAAAATATTGATACATGCAATAACCTGGATGAATTCCAGAGATTTATATTGAAGGGAAAAAATTAAATCTCCAAAAATTGCATAATGTGTCATTCCATTTATAAAACATTCTTGAAATGACAAAATATAGATTATAGAAGCAGAGGACAAATTAGAGGTTGCCAGGAGTGAAGGAAAGTGTAAGATGAGAAAGACGAGAGTTTGCCTCCTGTAAAAGGACAACATGAGGGAGCCTTATGGTGATGCAAATGTTTTAATCTTGGTGCTCTCAGTGTCAATATCCCAGTTGTGATATTATCCAATAATTTTACAAGGTGTTACCATTAGCTAAGGAATACATGGACTCTCTTTGTATTAATTCTTACAACCACATATGAATCTACAATTATTGCAAAATTAAAGGTAGAAAACAAACAAACAAACAAAAACCTGTGCCAAGTTTTTAACAAAGGTGACTTTTAAATTTTTAAGCCAGAATATATCTGCAGAAAAACATGAAGAAGCAATTGTAACCAATGACCCTAATCATTGACTCTCCAGGAACTCATAGGTACAGCCCCAAAGCCTTCCTTCTGTATCAGTTCCCGTAAAGGATAGACAGACCACCAAGATTCTCTCCAGAACCAAAATAGCAAAATAAGAAATTGTTAAATTTAATGTCACAATAATTTGTCTGGAAAACAGTAGGTCAGGTTAGTCCCAGTTTGTAACTAGTCATGAATTAACCCCTTTAAACTGTTTAACTAAAATATTCTTCTCAGGATGCATACTCATGGTTTTAAAATAGAGATGATTTAATTCACCAGTTAAATAGGCTCAAAAACCACATTATTAGCTACAGGAATTGGATATCAACAGAAAATCAGAAGATCAGAGAAGAGTTGGTGGTGAATCAATACATACTTATCCATCTGTTTATAATTTATACTGCACAGACTTCTAGATAGGAACTGAGGCAGCCTCAAATATTAAAACACACTCAGACCATACCTACTCATTACTATGTTCTTTGTAAATTGCAAGTCAAGCCAATATTGTTGGTTTCTCTCTAGTTCTCCTTTCCATCATTGGCAAAAATAGAAAAACAAAAACAAAAATACAGAAACAAAGCAGAACTTCAAAAAATGGAAAGTTTATCTGCAGCCTATTTTCCAGGCCATGAATAATGTAGACATTTTCAGTAGGGATTCTGCACTTGGGCAATGCTACTTCCTACAACCTTTTTGTATCATACGGTGGATTCCACATCTCACTCTGTAGCAACCATTTTGCTCGCTGATTGGCTCCCCCAGGGTCCTGGGATCGAGCCCCACGTCAGTCCCACACTTTCTTGTAGCCCACAGTGCTTCATAGCCACAGGAGCACGTGGGGTCTCTTGAGCTCCACAAAGGTTTGAGTTCCCAAGGGGAGCCTGCTCCCTTTGTGAAAGTGTAAGGAAGGAAGTGATATGGTGTTAATCAATACACCCAGTGATAAATGTTTATCTTGAGCAGAAAGCAAATAAAGGCAGGTTAGCCAGCCCTTTATTGCCTGTGGAGTGGTCAGATCCACCGTCAGCAGCTGGAGCCTTTTCTAGGTCATGTGGCTTAAAAGTTTATCAACCATTTTTTTTTTTTTTTTTTTTTTTTTTTTTTTACTGGAGAACAGGTAGGGAAAGATTGGCCAAGTCTAGTATTTATGCCCTCTAAAATTTTCACAAATGTTTAGTTGTTTTTTTGTGTTTTTGTTTTTGTTTTTTTTTCCCAAAGGCACAGAACCAACACTGGAAAACCCGCTTGTGTTAAGGTAAGCCTCCAAATGCTGACTGCATATGGGATAGGTGGGGGGATTTAAGACTAGGACCAAGATTCTCAAGGAAGGCTCTCCTATGTTTATCCTTTGGGTTCCTCTTGAGCAGTGATTCTCAAATTTTACAGGACTCCTGTTGAGAGCTTGTTAAAACAGATTGTTGAATTCTGTTCTCAGAGTTTATGATTCAGTACGTTTATACTGGGGCCGAAGAATTTACATTTCTTTTTTTTTTTTTAAGATTTTATTTATTTATTTGAGAGAGAGAATGAGAGACAGAGAGCACGAGAGGGAAGAGGGTCAGAGGGAGAAGCAGACCCCCTGCTGAGCAGGGAGCCCGATGCGGGACTCGATCCCAGGACTCCAGGATCATGACCTGAGCCGAAGGCAGTCGCTTAACCAACTGAGCCACCCAGGCGCCCAAGAATTCACATTTCTGACAAGTTTCCAGCTGCGCTGATGTTCCTGGTCCGCAAACCCTACTTTGACAACCACTACTCTAACCTGCTATCCTCAGGTTTTCCATATTTTACATCAGTGATTCAACTGATGTTCTGAGAATAAGTACATTAAACCTCTGTTTTATTCTGAGTGGAGTAGAATTTCTGGGCCTGGAGGAAAAGATGGGAAAATGATCCAATACTTGGAAGCAATTGGAGTAGCCACCCTAGGTCAAAAACTAAACATAGTTAGTTGGCTATTAACTAAAGAAAAAAGTTGGCCACCACAAGAAAAATCAGAACCCTCAGTGTAATGAGGCTGTTTTGAATATTCCTGAGAATATTTGAGAATTCCCTGAACTTTGCAAAGTTCAATAAGAAAGCCAAAGCCATGTCCTTGACCATTTATTTGGGAGTAAATTCTACCTTAGCCTGGGGCATACATGAAGTAGGCAGAGGGGGGTTGAAAAGCTAGCAGTTTGCCCATATTAGTTTATTTAATTCAACAACCTTTGAATCAGGGGTTGTTACCTTGATGTTAGCAAGGAGGAAATTGACTCAGCCAGCATCACACTGACTGGATATGGCAGAGCCAAGATGGAGCTCAGGTAGCCAGATGCCCATTCTCCTCCATACAGCACATTCTCCCTAAAGTTTATAATCACCAAATGGGCATCTGCCCCTCATGGAAAGTCACGGCATGGGGGACTCCTGGAAGAAAAGACATAGCCTTGGGTGAGGAGACTCTCTGACCCTGAAGCAATAAAATGATCCATTATAGAACTGGGTTCTGCCAAAGGGAACTGGTGTTGCCACAAATTGATTTCACATGTTCCAAAAAGACTTCATTCAACATGTCAATTAAGATTTGGCCTCAGGGGTGCCTGGGTGGCTCAGTCGGTTAAGCGTCTGCCTTCAGCTCAGGTCATGATCTCAGGGTCCTGGGATCGAGCCCCACGTCGGGCTCCCTGCTCAGCGGGAAGTCTGCTTCTCCCTCTCCCTCTGCCCCTGCCTCTGCTCTCTTTGTCTCTCTCTCTCAAATAAATAAAATCTTAAAAAAAAAAAAGAGTTGGCCTCAGATTTAGGGGGGCCTGCGTGGCTCAGTCATTAAGTGTTTGCCTTCGGCTCAGGTCATGATCCCGGGGTCCTGGGATTGAGCCCCACATCGGGCTCCCTGCTCAGCCGGAAGACTGCTTCTCCCTCTGCCTCTCCCTCTGCTAGTGTTCCCTCTCTCGCTGTGTCTCTCTCTGTCAAAAAAAAAAAAAAAAAAAAAGATTTGGCCTTAGATTTAATTCTAACTCTGGAATAAGCAAGCTGAGGGATAAAAGCAATTCCTTCTGGGCATAAACAAAGAGGAAACAGAAATAGTCCTTATTGAAATTAGCCATACTCACATCTTTAGAAATTACCATAAATGCTTATGACAGAGACTGTTTTTACTCCCTGAGATCCATTCACCCCTTGTCCACAGTAATATACTCCCAGTTCTTAGGAGGGTTCTTGGCTACTCATATAAAAGACTACATTCCCAGCCTCGCATGGGGTTAGGCATGGCCATGTGACCAGGTCAGGCCAATAAGACACAAGCAGAAGTGTGGGAGCCACTTTGTGGATCCTTCCTTCAAACACAACTGACCCAGCTTCCTGCTTGAAAAGGGAATATGGTTTGCCATCTTGGATCATGAAGTTAGAGATAGCTGATTAGTGAGCTGTAAGGAATTTATGGAGCAGATTTGGATTTTACATCTGAGAAAAATGAATTTCTTTCTTGTTTCAGTCACCATGTGGATCTCTGTTACTTGTGGTCAAACCTAGTCCTAAGTGAAGCAAACACATAAATGTTTGACAGGTTTGAACCGTGATTTTTGTGTTTGTTTATTTTTGGGCATGAAAATGACTTGTTCCAAACATACTTACAGTGCGCTCACAAGCACGTGCACACACACACACACACACAGAAAATTACAAGAGGTTGATGATCTTTAATCATCATTTGGATGACCTATTTCTTCTTTCAGACTTTTGATGCCTATATTAAATACTTCTTTTTTTTTGCTATGTCTAGCACAAATTTTGGAAACAACAATCTATCATCATTTATATGTTAATTTCATTTAAATAAATGATACTATGAACAAAGTACATCTCTGCAGTGCCTGGAAAACATATGGGTGTTAGTCTACAAGGGGTTATTAACTTTACACTTCCCATCTGGAGCCCATAAAGGATCTGTTCTCCGAGATAGTAAAGAGCCAAGGTCACACCATAACATCACATTTGCAGTGAATAAGAAGGCCTTCTGACGTTTGAAATTAGGAGTTACCACTCCTATAACAATTCCGAAAAGACACAATACTGCCTCCTAGGCTCCCATTTACACAAAGGCACTGGCGTAGCTACAGCCTGTGTGTATAAGAAAATTCTAACATGGGTTCTGATACCTGAGAGCAATGTGAAAAATCACTGAGATCCAGAGTTGTATTTAATCTTCATAATCTTATCAGTGATATGCTAATTAATCATGTGTTATTAGCAAGTCAAGTGTCAGAAGGAAACTGTAGTAAATTACCTATGGGTCACGCTGCTACGCCGACAGTTGATTTTGAATGGCCGCACACTTGGAGTTTTAATATTTTTGGCAACAATCCTGGTGAATAGAAGTATTCCTGCAAAAGAAAAAAATCTGAAAAAAAAACCCCATAGATCTTAGGTTTTAAGAAAATTCATAAGAATGTGAAAGTAGATGGATTGGGAGAGAAGCTTAGCAACCTTGCTTTGGAACTTCACATTCTGCTTTACCACTTACTAGCTGAAGAGATGTGGATACTGCTGATACTCCACGCAGAACACCTTGGCTACCTTTTCTGTTTCTGTGTCCTCTCTCCCAGCCTTGGTGTGCTTCTGTTTTCAACAGCCCCAAGTATGTGAGTTTTGTTTGGTGGCCAGTTCCTGAGCAGAAGCTGCTTTGCCCAGATGGCAGAGAGAGCCAGAAACGCCTGGTAGTTTTACATGCTCCCAGAATGGTCCATAGCCAGCCACCTCAGGGTGTGGGAGAATGAACCCCACTTCCTTTTGGGAGAAACTGAGGGGTAACTTACACCTTGGAGTTCCCTTACCAGATCAAGAGAAAGCACCCTCTCTGGAATTTTCCCTAAATCTTGCTAGCTACTCATTCCTCCTGGGAGCATTTCCTTAATAAACTGCTTGCTCGTGATTCCTTGTGTCAGGGTCTGTTTCTGGGGAACCTGACCTAAAACAGTAGTTTTGTGATGTTTGGACCAGTTATTTCTCTTGGTTTATTTCCTCTGCAAGCTGTAGGCAATAACCATCCTCACCGCATGGGGCTTTTGTGAGCTTTAAAGATCACGTGTATAGCACTTAGCCTGCTTCTGGCATGGGTTTGGGTACAATCAGTGTCATCCAAAAGGGGTCCTCGCACAGGAAGCCTTGCCACTGGTTTTGTTCATTTCTATCTCACCCTTCCCTTTCCCCTTTAAAGCACATGTGGTCACTGGGGAAGTATGCTCAATGGCATTTTGTTCCTATCCTGCACTGGGTTATAAACTCTTCAGGGCAGAGACTGCATCTAGAGTGTGCCATGATCTCAGTTTGCCTGGGACTCTCTGTTTTAGCACCGAAGATCCTGTGTCCCCAGAAACCTTTGTCGTGGATAAATCAGGATAGTTGTCACCCTATACCTCTTTTGTTTCTAACTGTGTCTTACCATCTAAGCACACTGATGGGTGTAGAGTAAATGCTCAATAGATACTTAACGAATGAAGTATCAGTCAAGTATTGATGTATGAGTACCCATCACATTTCATGATGTGTCTTTTGGTCTGTTTTCTCTAGGGTTTGGGGTGCTCAATATAATCACAAGAGTCCTTAAAAGTGGAAGAGGAAGGCAGAAATGGGGAGTTCAGAAGATGTGACTATAGAGGACAGGAACAGGGGAAGGACTCAAAACCCCACTCCTGCCTTGCTGGCTTTGAAGATGGGCAAAGAGGCTGCCTCTCAAAGCTGGAAGGGGTAAAGAAACAGATTCTCCTCAGGCAGTGGTCCCCTGGAGCCTCCAGAGGGACAGCAACTCTGCCCATATCTCCATGTTAGTCCCGTGAAACCAATGTTGGACCTCTAACTTAGCAGAAATGTCAGAAAGGAAATCTGTGTTTTAAGCCACGGTGTGGTCACTGGTTGCAGTAGCCATAGAAAATGAACACAGGGGCGCCTGGGTGGCTCAGTTGTTAAGCGTCTGCCTTCGGCTCAGGTCATGGTCCCAGGGTCCTGGGATCGAGCCCCGCATCGGGCTCCCTGCTCCGCCGGCAGCCTGCTTCTCCCTCTCCCGCTCCCCCTGCTTGTGTTCCCTCTCTTGCTGTGTCTCTCTCTGTCAAGTAAATAAATAAAATCTTAAAAAAAAAAAAAAAGAAAAGAAAAGAAAATGAACACAGACCCCCTTTCAGAATCTGCTGAAAGTGACATGCATTTCTTGCAAGGGAAAAAAAAAAATGGATTCAATTTCAGGAATTTGCAGATGATGGACTCCAGGTAAAGGATTTCAGTTCTGATGTCGAGGGCTATACTGCAGATGGAAAACAACATGCAGTGAACTCCAAGGAAGACCAAACACTGCTGGCCTTGGAACACATGGTGAATGCATAGGTACTGCAGTTTTGAAAAGCAAGAGACAGGGGTGAATGCCATGCGCCACGTCTTGAGGTGCCATGCTCCAGCAGCAGATCACTGGTACGGGGAGAGGGACCGGCTGTATAAGCTTCAGTTTCTCTCCTGTGTGATGTGGGGGCAGGACTTTCCCGTTCAGAATTTCAAGTTTCAACTCTGAGAAGGAGCCTGTGCTGGGCACAGTGGGGCTAACAAAGATGAAGCGGGTAGGGTTTTCTCATGGTCCGGCACTCTGATAGGGGTCAGTGCAGCATGAGCTCTGCATTCTGTCCAGACTGGGTAGATTCAGACTGGAGGGGTCTGAGAAGTCTTGACCAGGGATGGGATATTTCAGACACGGGCCAGAGTTGGAGCCGAGACCCAGAATAGAAAGGAAACAAAAATCGAAATCATATCCTGTGAATATATTCTGGAATTATTGAGACCACTACTTAGAAAAAATGAATGCAACAAAATAGAGATAGAAATCCGAGTAGATGATACCCTTTTAATGCTTCTGCGTGTGGAATGATCACTGGCCCTATGCGTGGTCCTTCCATGAGACACGGATGTCCTCCCTGCACAGGCTTCAGAGCATCCAAATCAGTAGTCTTCTTGCCACATTTCAATTTTAACTATAGAAACTTTTAACCATTTCTTCTCTGCTTTACCAAACAATTGGCTCTGATTGATTTTAAATATTTAAACATATGAAGAGTCCTGTCATTTTGGTGAAAAGAAGTATCATAGGCTCTAGGGTAAATTTTACAAACAACGATTTTTTTTAAAGACTTATTTATTTATTTGAGAGAGAGAGAGTGCACAAGCAGGGCCTGGGGTGGGGAGGGGGCGGAGGGAAAGGGAGAGAGAATCTCAAGCAGACTCCCCGCTGGATGTGGAGCTCAACATGGGGCTCTATCTCATGACTCTGACATCATGACCTGAGCCTGAAACCAAAAGTCAGATACTTAACAGACTGAGCCACCCAGGCGCCCCTCCTCAAGACTGTTTTGAGTAATATTGACCCTATTTGAGTAGAGAGTAGTCCCCTAAATTCATTGCTTTACTGAGACTAACAACCCTCTTACTGCAAAAGTTCTCCCTGTTTATTTAAGAACAGAACAAGTGATTGTACCTGTGAAATACAATAAATGAAATGATTAAAACTACTTTGTAAATTACTTAATAGCCTCACAAATGCCAACTCTGTGGTTAGCGTTGATGATTAAATGAAAACAGATTATAAAAAAGTCTACTCTAATTTTTAAGTTAAATTTGCATATGTGTATATAGAAGTCTAAAAATGTATACCAAAATGTTAATAGCAGTCATTCCTGGTGTTGATATGATTTTTATTTTGTTGTTTTTCCTTGTAATTTCTTAGTTTCTTCAGTAAATATTTTTATACACCTGAAATTTTTTCCCCAAAAAATCCCTATCAGAGATTGGTGTTCCCCTGTAGTTTCTTCTCATGCTTTCTTCTGGGAAGATTTTGGGTGATCTTTAATGGTTTTGTGTCACCCCATGTGGTGACATTTTTTTCCAGGGCTGCCTGGCATGCAGTCCCTGCATAGCTCCTGGCATGTGGGGCAGATGATGGGTGTTCTCATCACCGCAGGAAACTTGCGCCCTGTTCTCTAGTACGGAGCCCTGGCAGGCACACGCTGCGGGAAGATGTCAAGCGGGGTCCCAGGAGCAGGTCTGGCCTACCTTAGAGTGACAAAACACGGGAAGCGTTTGCTGTGTCCAAGAGGACAGTTCATGTGCAAGTGATAATGTATTAAACAAGTATTCCCGGGGATGGTGAGCAGATGGAAGAAGTAGGGCAGAAAGGAGGAAGCCACGCAGGTGTGTGATCTCAAAATTGTGCAAAAGGTAGCTTTAGCCCGAGCCCATGGGGAATCTGGTGCATAATGTGTGCCTCAGAATTCTCCTGCCCCAAGGCAAGGTGGCTATTTTAACACTGTCGGTCGCTGGCCTGCCCCCGGGGCATAAACTCTGAGGCATTTCTACTGTGTGCATGAGGGGAGGGGGCAAAGGGTTTCTGGTAGCTGAAGGTGGAGCCCCAAAGAGAGTCTTGATGCTGCCGTTCCTCCTTGGAAATGAACACACCGATCCTCCTTAATTCCATGCACCGTCTAGTCTAGACATCACCTGGGGCCTGTGCACACATAGTATCAGCTCTGGGGAATTAAAATCAATGCAGACTGTGAGGCTCTTGTCTACTTAACTTGATTGTAAACAACAATGCAGAGTAAAATAACACATAAGTGTTATTTTATGATGTTCAAAAAGACGGTACCCTCATAACATCGTGGCCAATCATTCTCCTTGTTCTAATGGAGTGTCATAGACTTGAAATAGGGACACCCTGAACGTCTTGCAAACAGAAGCATCAGGAAGTTTAAAGTCAACTCCGACTGCTTGACTGGATGGTTTTCTTGCCAAGGATTCTGAGGCCAGGTGTGAATTTGGAGGGCAAGATGGGTGTGATCGTTTAGCAATGTCTGCCAGGTATGAGTTCAGAGAAAATGGGTGTGATCAATTAGGGATGTCTGCCAGGAGCTTGAGAAAAGGAAGGGTGGACCCTTGGACCCCTTAGATTCCAACCTTGCTTTCAGCTGGTCAAAGCTCCCCAGGGCAAATACACCTTATAGTCTGTACCTTTAGCTTAATGTGTTGGTCAAGAAGACATTTCCTTTTCCTTTAAAAAAAAAAAACACACACACAAACCTCTCTTTCCCGCTTACTCTCTCCCCTCCCCGTTTTATCTCATTTTGGTGCTTATAGGTTTTTATTCTATAAACACTTTGCAGTCTTTGTGACATGGACTCATTCAGGACATGTTTACAGTACTTAATGACATCTCCCTGAGAAATAATGAGAATGCCTTTAAAGGTTGTCTCCTCCTGTGCATGCAGAGGGATGGCTCGCCAGGCCTGCAAGATGAGAGCTGAGGGTCTGGCAGGGGGAAAATTGACTTAATTTCTTTTCACCACATGAAATGGAGTGTCTGGGTGATCTGACCTAAATGCATGGCCTAAAAACCAATTAATTCTGAATTGTGAATTTGTGAGCACATCAAGCTGTGTGTGGAATTCTCGATGAGGCAGACAACGCATACCTGGCTTATTTGCAAAATGTGGAGATTTTTCCACATAAATATACCTAATGATCGGTTATTAAAGTGCAGCCTCAGTCACATTGCACCTCAGCTCCAAGTCCTGAAGCAGCTCCGCACGATCTTCTGATAGAAGTCCAAGTCCCGGCCTGGTTTGACCAGCCCTCAGTAGCCCCAGCCTCCCTTCCGTTTGGTTGAACATCCCCTCTGGGTCCTTCATTGCTGCCAACAGAAGGGACCTTTGAGTCACCGGCCCCACGTGCAGAGGTTCGTTTCCTGCCATCATGGTTCTGAGGTCAGGATGTGCCTCACGGTGAGTATTCAGTGGGAAAGGTGACGAGTCCTTTCCATTGTGGACTTAAGAAAATGCCCAGCTCACCTTCCCTCCAGGGCCTGTGGAGTCCCCACCACTGTGCATTTACTTGTTCTATGTCCTCTGCTTGTTAAATTAGCTCCAATTTTATCATATTCAGTTTAATTCACCCAATATTCACCGAGGCCGCTGTGCCTGTGATGCTGATTTGTTTTGGGGAACAAAAATTAACCTGACATAGAATCTGCTTCTATGGACCAAATAAAAAAAAGCTGGGACGGGATATAAATAACCCTAACAGGAAGTCAAGTGTGGTGACCAGTAATGGAGCTGTAACTAAAACGGCACAAGAACACATGGGGCGGGGGTTGGTGGCATGCGTGTGTGTGTGTACTATGGTATATGTATGCATAGGTTGTGGTGGTGTGTGTGATGTGTGTGTGTTTGGTGTATATTATATTGTGTGGGGGGATGGGAGGTGTGTATGTGGAGGGTGTATGTGGTGTGTGTATATGCAGTATGTGTGTGGTGTGTGTGTTTTTGTGTGTTTTTTGGGGGTGGGAGGCAGTCTTAGAAGGCTTCATGGGAGAGGAGGAGCCTGCCAAATAGGTAGGATTTCTCAGTGACAGAGGTGGTGGGGAAAGGCTGTGCAGGACCTCTTTGCTGGAGGCCTCAAACCTGGAAGGCACCCACGGGATGCCAGGGGAGCTGGGGAGTCAGTGAGAAGAGCTGGCCCCACATGGGGAAGGGCTCCGGCTGATAGGCCAGAGTTGGGGGTCGTCCTGGGGGAAGTATGGCACTGGGCTGTCTGAGAATCTGAGCAGAGGGGGCTGCTCAGGCACGGGTAAGGAGAGGGGCTGCAGGGGCAGGAAGGGAGTGTGGAGGAATGGGGGAGGCGGTCCCAGCCATCCCCCAGAGATGTCCAATTTTGAACCAGGGCTGAGGGAGTGCGGTAACTACTCAGTGGGGCACTCTGTCCTGCTTTTCCTCCTTTTCTGTCTCACTCACCCCTGCACTCCAGCTTCCTGGGATCACCTCTCCAATAACTATAGGCACCGAGTCCTTGTCTCTGGCTCAGCTTTGGAGAAGTGTCCAGTCACTCATGAATGCAGATCCTGGAAGAGGGAGAGGTGACAGTTAACACAGGTGTGGAACAGCTCTTGGCCAATGGAGGGGAGCGCCAGGGGGCGAACACCCCTCTCCTGTCCCTATGTAGCACTCTGGAGGGTCCTGAGGGGACTGAGCCTCAGTTGGCCTCAGTGGAGAGTTCGAACCCAAGTTTTCTAACTCCAGGGTTCAAGTTGTTCAGTCTAGGTAAATTAGACTCTGGTGTTCTGAACGAGCCTGTGAATGCACTCACTCGTTCATTCATTCCTCCACTTATTCAGTTATTCAGTCTGTGACAACACATGTGAACATGAAGGCAGGGATTGCAGTGATGTCTCTACAAGAAAGGCCAAAGGTTGCCAGCAAACCACCAGAAGCTAGGAGGGAGACATGGAGCAAATCCTTGCCCCATGGCCCTCAGAGGGAACCAACCCTGCCCACACCTTGATTTAGACTTCTAGCCTCCAAATAGTGAGACATTAAATTTATATTGTTTAAACCACCCAGTTTGTGTCACTTGTCACAGCAGCCCTAGCAAATGAATATACCCAATTTCCAAGAGTCCTTTGGTCCACATCTTGTAGCGTTACCCTTTGTAAATTCCCAGAAAAAAAAATGCAAATTCCAAGACTCCTGGGGGTTGAGATTAAGACCTCTTTCATATATTTCAAGCATTAAAATATCACCCTTCTTGTTAAAACAATCAAGCAAAACTGTCACAGATCCAGCTGCCTTCTGCAGAGATTATTCTGTGCAAAATCTTTTCACGGAGCTGGAAATGCAGAAGTAGGGACAGAGGCTGGGAGCAGGGATAGTAGGAGAGGGAACAGAAGTGAAACCAGAAGCAGCAGGCTTTGTTTCTTCTGACACACTCTCCTTGTCTCCCATCCAACTCACGAAGCACTTCTCACTTGCTCTCAACAGCGCACGAAGGAGAGGAGAGTTGGCTGAATCTCAGCTCATGGGCTGCCCTTGGGGGAGCTGCCAGGCTGTGATGTGGCCTTGACCAAGGCATGTAGAAAGGGCAAAAAGAAGGAAGAACCAGAGCAAGCTGCCAGAGCACAACTGTGAGTGTCAAACTATGGTGTGGGTTTGTTTGGTTTGTAGCTGCTGTTGAAATCCCAAGCACCTTCATTTGCAACAGCTAAGCTCAGTGGCAGCCCCTTTGCCCCCACCTGACCTACACCCCAGAGTCAAGCTGGCAAAAGGTCAGCCGGACTTTCATCTATTCTCTTGTGCCAGGAAAACACTTTCCTTTGTGGGGTGGGGGTTGGGGATTGGTTTTCTGGTTTGAGCCCCACTGACCCTTCTCTGCCTCCTCCCTGCTGTTTCTTTTCGGAGGAAGAACCATTTCAGAGCTTTGCTGAATTTACCCATGAAGACTCAACCAATAAATTCCTAACTCAAAAGATTAGAGACATTTATGTACAGCATACAAAAAGAAAAGTCTTCCTTACATCAGAGTCCTGGTGTTTGTATAGCTTAACCAAACAGAGAATAATGTTTGAAAGACAAGGACTGACACAGACATTTCTTGTTTTCTGAAACTAGGCTCAATTACTAAAAAAATGTTGCCTGCTTTGTTGTTTTTAAACGCTTTTATCTCTTTCTGACTTATGGTTGTTCTCTCTATAGAAATAGATCTCTCCTTAACCACCTTGGGCAGGTGTATCCCTCGAAGCACAGTCCCCAAGAGCTAAGATTCATCCATCAGCTGCGCTCACTCAGAGCCAGAAGTGTTCATGATCTTTTTCCTCCGTGCCCGAGTCAGTGGGTCTATTTCATCACATTCAATTCAAGGTGATGACCAGGGACAAAGAGAAAAAAGGAAATTTGGTAGAAAGTAACTGGGATCGGAATTCAGAGAAAAGGGAAAGAAGCTAATATTTTTTAAATATCTATTTGGGGACCAGCAGTGAAGGAGAAATCTCCCAATGTTTTCCTGATTCTTGAAAAAATTAAGTGTGACTTTGGGCAAATTACTGAATATCTTTTTTAAAAAATCTGTGAGGGGTGGATGCACTAAAAAAGGCCCCAAACAGCTAGTTATCTCACATAGCATTATTTTATTTTTAAAATTTATTTTTTGCATTATTTCATATTTATTAGGTGATTGTGACTTTTGGGGGGTCATGTTTCCCATGATTTGCATTTTGAAATATTTGTTTGAAATTCTTCAACCCCACTACTTAGAATATACTTGGAATTTTGTTGAACAAATAAATAAATGCATGAATAAATTACAAAAAACTAAGTTATGATGAGTGAGGCATTATGTTAACCCCAGGATATGAAACTGGACACATAGTCTCCTGCTTCTCATGAAGAATGGAAATAGCTTTAAAAAAAACCTGCTATTTTTTTTAATCAACAAATCATGTGCATCATTTTACATATAATTTAAATGCTTTATAAACCTGCAATAATAAAACATCACATAGATAGTGGTACATAGGCTTTGGGTTGAAAATAAAAGTAACAAAACGCTCTAAACATATTTTTTTATCATCTGATGCCAAAGGACAACAGGGTATTCTTCAGGAATTATAAGAGAAGGTGGGTGTCCTCTTATACTCTGCATAGTCTGTGTTAGCTATTTTCCTGGTGAGTGTTCTGAAGCAAGACTGCCTAAGGGAAGCAGCTTCTTGGCATTTTCAAGTTTGAGAAGTTTGTTTAACAGTTGACCAACACCAAAGCCCACCATCGACAGCACTGCGTTTTTGGATTGTGATTATTAACTGCTCTGGAATTTCTAAGTTTGAGGTTCTCTTCCACAGTTGGGGATCTCTCAAGAGCCTTTGAGCCTTACCCACATTATTTCAAGAAAATGGTATATAGGAGTAAGCAGGAGGGGTGCTCCTACCTGCAGGGCCCAACAGTGGGGTGCATGTGGCATCTTGCCAGCACATCTTTCATCTCCAACTCATTCACCTCAAGGAATCTGAAGAGATGCAGAAGTGTCTAAGACGTATCTCCTGGCATGGTTTTGTTTCTTCATTATTTCCTGCAGAGCAGGACTGGGGACTTTCATTTGCTTTGTGTCTGCTCTCTTCGGAAGCTCCAAGCTGTATGTGGTGATCGAGAAATGCTGTGTGAGGAGATGGACCCCAAAAGAAGCATGTCCTTGGGACTTGACATGTGTCTGCCCCTCCCTGATGCAATCACTTAATCTTAGAAGCCCCTTCCTTGAAAGAGCAAGGGGCTCTTAGGAGAAGAGTTAGTAAGACTAAGTCGTTGCCCTGTGATACAGACTTGGTGGAGTCAATGGAAGAGCTTTTGGTCAAGGGATTAAGCTTGGAGCTTGACTGACACACAGGTGTGGAAACCCTTCCAGAATTCCTGAAAGATTCCTTCAACATCTTGACTTTCTTGTAATTGAAATTGATGAATAGATCTAGGTAGACCAAAGGTTCCACCCTTCACTATAAAACTAAGTTGATGAGAACTTAGATAGAACTTCGCAAACTTTTTGGTCCTAGAGACTCATCATATTCTTAAATATTACTGAAGACCCCAAAGAGTCTTAATTTATGTGGGCTACATCTATTGATGTCAATATTCACCATATTAGAATTGAAAGAGAAAAATAAAAATATTCATTAGTGCATCTTGAAAGAACAATAGTAAAGCCATTGAATGTTAACATGGCTAATATAATTTTAATAAAAATAACTATATATTCATAAAAACAGAGAGAAAAGTGGTATTTTTTTTTTACATTTTTGTGGATCTCCTTAATGTCTGGGTTGATAAAGACAACTGGATTCTCATATCTGCTACTGCATTTCATCTGTTGTGTTATGTTACTTGGGTTGAAGTATATACAAAAAGCTATCTTTATACAAATGGTTGTTGGGAAAGGAAGAGGTATTTTAATAGCCTTTTCAGATAACTGGGGATATTTATGCTTTCTTGATGCCACAGCAAAGCCCAATAAAAGGTAGTTTCTGAGAAGCTAGTTGCAATGTAACTTCCTAAACACTTGTCCTATTTTGACTTGTCCTGATTAAATAAAGGAGGGGGGCTTATTCCACTGTGATTAATTTTAAGGGGTGGGAGTTAGTTGGATTGGCACCATGTAACATGAAGACCCTGTCTACTGCCGCTTGGCTCAGTCTCTCTCTCCTTCTGCCTCACCAAAAGTGAATTCTGTTAAGTGCTCTATTGACTAAAATGTGATGTGGAATCAGATGTGAAAGAACCCAAACCTTGCCAGCCTTCTCACCTCATTTATACAACAGTTTATAAAATGTCAGGGCAAAGTCTTTCAGAGTCGACCAGAGACTGCACTGGCTTCCCTAATTCTGAAAGAGGTAACTGATGCTCGGTCGGGACAGAATGAAGAATCAACCCCTTGTTACGTCAAATAAAATGTTCACTGGGTAAAAATGGAGCATGTGAATAATGGTCAGAAGACATTAAAGGTACATGTAATTGTACAGTAAACACAGTGGTTTTAATATGAGCTTTCTTTGTGTGTGAGACAGCTGTCCTCTGAGCACCTGCCCCGGACTCTCATTTACAACAGTCTCCAGGTTTGCCTGGACACTGCTTCACACAATGGGGACTGGCACTGTCTTTCCACTCCCTTCCTTTATGTCCCCCCTCCCTCTTGTCTTTGGACTATTGTTTCCCAACCTTTGTGACTGTGTGTAGACCTGTGTACTCACTAGGGCTGTGAGCTCAATTACCGGCCACACTACTGAGATTCGTCTGAAGCAGCATCATGAAGCTGAAAAGAAAAGAAATTCATGAGTGGCCCATCCATCCTTCCTCAGAACACTGGTGTCTCATTTCACGCATCCACATGTCCTAGAAAACAAGCAAATCTCAGCACACTCAGGCTCCCATTGGCTTGATCTCATGTTTTCATCTGTGTGAGAAGCCTCGTGTAGAGGCTTGGCAAATGAGTTTTCCAGTTCTTTTCCCACCTACAGTGCCTGAACCCCCTTCGACGTTTAGTAGAGCTCTTACAGTGCTTTTTCCTATGGTCTTGATCAATATGGCTTATCAGGACATCTTTCTTTTTTCAAGGACCCCAGAAGCTATACTTTGATTTTTCATTGCAGAGTATTTTTTCTTGTTCTGGTTTGTTTTCAGGGAATTCGTGTCTGTTTATATGGTTTTAGTTCCTGGGGAACATGCTTGCACTGCTCAGTAGGTGGACCTCCTGGTGGAGAGGCCTGCTAAAAATGACTAATGAACCCCTGAAGGGCTTATCAGCTCTTTGCTACCACTGAACTAGTACAGATTTGCAAGAGACACATTTACCTTAAAATACAATGAACACAAGCCCATTTACTTTGGGTTCAGGCCAAGAAATTAATCTGACTTATTTGCAAGTGAAATAACTTCAAGTTCAGACAAATGAAGACCTATTTTAAGGACTTTTGTTCTTTGAACTATAGAGATGTGACTTAGTGCTGCTTTGCTTGGATACTTTAAGCTTGAGGAGGCCAGTGGAAGTCCCTGAGGGAAAGGAAAAACTCCCTGGTGGACAGGGCCAAATGGTGAATTATTTAAGAGTCTTGACTCTTAAAGGTTAGAGTTCACTGTCCATTGTATGCTGGGGTTCACCTGTCCACTGTTGTTTGGGAAATGATCCCTGTTGGTAATTAACATCCCCTCCCCAACAGATATTTACAGGAAAAACAGGTAATATTGAGCAATGGAGGCTGGCCTAAATCTGAAAGGTTGTTTTTTGCTGTACTTTTCTGAGAAGAGCCAAATGGTCAATAGAACTGTCCCCAGAGGACACTAATCAATATGTCCACCAAAGGAGGGACCGTCCTGATCAGACGTTGAGCCCAGGGCAGATCGGAGCTGGAAAGATGCTTCCACAGGGGGCTCTGGGGGAACGTAGGGAGTCTCAGGTCTCCCTCCTTGCATTTGCCTGTTATCTAGAGATGCATCATTTTAATTTGTTAATGAGCAACCTTGAGCATCTTCTATGTGTTAAGAGAGGCTGGGAAAAGACTCCTGACCCAAACTCCTGTGTTATGAGGAAGGGGTGGGGGTGAGGAGATCAAGGAAAGATTCAGGAAGAGGTAACTTCTAAGTTGAGTTCTAAAGAATGAATGTTGGATAGCACTTTCAGAGGTGCCTGGGGTTTGGTTTCCCCAAAAGCAGACTCTGAAACAATGAAATGAGGACACAGTGTTTTTATTTGGGAGGTGATCCTGGGAAGGATGATGGGGGTGGCGAGGGTGGGGAATGAGACAGTGAAGGGAAGGGAAAGCAGCCAACAGTGTTTGTCTTCATCAGGTTTGGATGGCACCATCTTGCTGAAAGCCTCTGGGAGAGCGTGGGGAACATGCTTCAGAGTCATCCCACCTGGGGAGATGGAGGTGGGTGCTTATCTGCCCGCAGCCATTAGCCATCCTTGAGACGATTTCCGAGGCACTAATTTCCGGGGACTCAGACCTGCCCTGTGGGTGGGCCTGAGCTCTGAGCACCTGAGCCTCGCAGGTTGATGGTGTTGAAAGATGTCACACAAGCACACGCAGGAATGACCACTGGCTGGTCCAGGACAGATGGGCATCTCTAGAAGGGACTCAGAGGACAAGGCCACAGACCATTCCTTGCAGAGAAAGCAGCCCAGAGACGGTGGGTTTAAGGAACTCAGATGGCTAGCTGAGCTAGCAACAGCCATGCTAGCTTGGATCCCTGCTTGGAGAGCTGAGTGCCACCCGGCAGTCTTCCTGAACGCGGGTTTCCTGCTGCAGCTCTCCCAAGTCCCTGGGGAAATCTCTGTAACCGATTTCAGGAAAGACCTTAGCCCAGGATTTCTTCAGCACCTCCCATCAGTGTATTTGTCTCTGCCTTGGGGTTTATAGATCTATGTCAGATTCCTGGAAAAAAGTGATGGGATTTTAGGAGCAGCAGGAACTTGGCTTCAAAATCAGCTGTCTCTTCTAGAGCAAACAGTACTCTGGCTTCAGATGAAGGGTTGGCATTCCTGACCACTGGATGCTCCTGCTCACTAGATTTTCATGGGTAGAATTCCATAGGCAGGTCAGCCCCCTGGACTCCAACCTGCCTTTTGAATGTGCCAAGTGGTGATCCACCCCAGGGCCTTTGCCTCCTTTGTCCTTTCCTCCAGAACATCCAGCCCCAGATCATTCAGTGAGGGCTCCTGCTTTCTGCCCGTTGTAAAGGCCACCACAAAAAAAGGCCACCTCTTGCCTGATTTTGGTTTTATTTTCCTATTGATAATTGCACCCCTTCATTTAATTTCCTTCCTGAGCTTGCAACATAAAGATTTCCTTTTCTCTTGCAGTTTTCCTTTCTTTCTCTCTTCGCCTTTGTTCCGGAGTGCTCAGGGCTCCCTCCCTCCAGTAAACTGTCAAGAGGAGACACACACTGGGCAGTGTTGATTGATGCCAGGTGAGCAACTCCCAGTGATTTTGTGTGCCAGTGTTTATTTAGTTGGTTGAAATTTCATTTAATCCTGAGGAAAGGTCCTGGATTTGGACTGGAGATTCACAGACCCGAAAAGGGCCTGGAGGCCTGGTTTGCTTTTGATAAGTACTGAGACCTTGGATTCTTATTTAAACTGGTCGCCACCCCCCCACCCCGTTCCTTTCTCTCTTTTTTTAATTAATTAATTAATTAATTAATTAATTAATTTTTGATGTAGTGTTCAATGATTCATTGTTTGTGTATAACACCCAGTGCTCCATGCAGAACGTGCCCTCCTTAATACCCATCACCAGGCTAACCCATCCCCCCATCCCCGTCCCCTCTAGAGCCCTCCGTTTGTTTCTCAGAGTCCACAGTCTCTCATGGTTTGTCTCCCCCACCGATTTCCCCCCTTCCTACTATCTTCTTCTAAGATTGTTCCTTTCTCTTCTAAGAGATGTGGTAAGGCTCTCTTCCTGTCCGTTCACCTCTCGCTAGACAGGCCAGCAACTCCCTGCAAACCACCTCCTCCTGCCCGCTGTAAAACACTTGCACGTGGCAGGTCCACTGTGAACTTCTCCCCTCCCTTCCCACCTGGGGTGTCTTATGAAGGGGTGGTATGGTCCTCTGCCCTGAGGAAGTAGATGATCAAATGGACCCCCACCCCCACAGCCTTTGTTAAGTAACTGAAATGCCCCCATGCAGGGTACCTGGGCTGTGGTGACAGACCTCACAGGAGTTTTCAAGAGAAACAGACATGTAAGCTTCATGGGCAAACTATCTTGATTGCTAAATGCAACAATTAATTCAAGTTTTAAAAGTCTTGCACAGGCTCATTGACATGTCAGCAGGCCTCTGGCCCCTGACCTTGGAAAGCCTGCCATGTGACCTCTCAATGGAGTCTTGCTTCTAGTGTAACTTACGGTTTCATTTTCTTTTTGATCAAGAAAAGTGATGTTCTCGTAGAAAATTTTCCTTGTAGAAAGTGCAGACAAAAATAAAACAAAATCTCCCATAGATCTTCCACTTAGAGGAAAACCGTCTTAGAGTCAGTGGCTTCAATCTCTCATGGAAACACTGCTATGCATCCCTTGTGGATTCTCATTTGATTGCTGCAGAAGGTGTCGGGGGGGGGCAGGGACAGTCATCAGTTTTGTACATTTGCAGAACAAATCACCCTAAGCTGTGTCAAGGGTGGATGGCAAAGTGAAGGAGGGTATAGAAGGACAAGCTGGCTTCAGTGGTAAAGAGGAAGGGGCAGGTGAGGAAGTCCTCTGTACATGAGGAGTAGAGGGGAGCGTGGACAGGACACACTTGAGCAGAGATGGGCCACTGTACTTCATCCTTGTCCACCTGCTTGTGGGCATTCTGTGCCCATGGGTTCCATCAGGCTTCCTTTGGCCCTGGGAGTGTGGGAGTGGGTATTTGGTAATCCAAAGAGCCCCTTGCATGATAGCACAAAGGTGTGCAATTCCAACCTCCAGGTCTAGGAAAGCATCCATGGGTACTTTTAAACACTGTCAAATATCAAATTATTTTCTCAAATGTTGATACTCTTCCATCACTGGCACTTAAACACATGCTGAATTTGCATATTAGCTAACTCTGCCTGAGGGTGGTGTAGGATAGGGTATATTTCAGGGCAAGAAGAGCTTTCGAGTCAAATCGTGTGGTTATCTATGCTATATACTCATGTTATTAGAAAAATGGTCATTTATCCCACCTTCTACCTTCTATTAAATCCATTGGATCCTTGGGAAATTCTACTGGTTCTGCTCTACTGAATTGGATGGTGTGTGCAGGTTCAGAGCTGGAAACCACTGAATTTCCTTATTCAATAGAATGGCGAGAATGTGGATTTCTGGGACAATATACAAGAGAAGAAAAATGAACTAAGATGGCAGAAAGCTGGCTGCCACATGGGGGGACAGGACCATGAGAATCAGTGATACTAGGAGAGGAACAGTAAAAAAATACTTTCACGTTCTTAGTTTTGGGGCACAGTATGACACCCCCCAGTTTGGTGTCCAAATATTCACTGAAGTCTAAGGCATTATGAAATGCTTCATGCAGTGGGTTTTTAAAAAATGGACACGGACAAAGGGGATGTGTCACAGTATTGGGATGAAATTTGGAAACACACATGAAGAATCGGAGCTGGAGCCTGGGGACAGAGTCGCCCTTGGGAACAGAAGTCCTTCAGGAATGTACAGAAATATCAGGAAGGCTTTGGATTTCCCTGAGGTCTGAGATAAAGACTTAGGGTGATTTGGCCTGTGTTCCAGAGACACTACCTGACGTTAGGCCGCGTGATAACTGCAGCTCATAGAGTAGGTAGCAGGTAATCGATGAAGAGTGAAATGTGCTCCTCCTTGGTATCAAAACCAATATCCATGCCTCATCCAAACTGGTGTTATTTGTGCAGGGAAAGCAGAGATGGGGAGAAACCCAAATGCACACAGAGTGGAGCGAAAGTCAGCTTTGATTATATCAAGCTGGTGATTTAAGACTAGCCTTGCACTTTGCAAAGCAGTGGCACTATTTGCCTCTTTTCAAAGTTCAAATCTGAGAATCACTGAGTTTGGACATAAGTGAGCAATGAGAATTTGCATCTGGAGGAGGTCTTTGGTATGGTGGTTGTCTCAAACATTTTTTGGCCAAATCTCCATAGGTTATAAGAAGGGCACATACCCTAACACATGCAAATATATTTGTTTACCTGTTGTGTATTATTATATCACGAATAGTATAAGGCATATACAAATTTGATTTAAAAAAATGATGAAATAAACATCCTCATGTATATAAATTTAAATATTTTCTTCCCACACCTGTGGATCTGCTGCTGCTCCCTGGGGAGAGTGCACCACTTGGAATATTCCAAGGTACCCCAGGATCTGTCATTGGAACAGACACATAGGTCATCCTATGGGATATTTGGGTTGGGCCAGGAGGATGCAGGTAGGGTTGAAGGGATAGGTGAGTATTAGGGAGAGGGAGAATTCTTTTTTGTACCATTTACATATTGTCATGAAATGCCCCAGTAAAGTGCCTTGAGGTATGTGTATCTATGTGCTGAAATATGAGGTATTTCTTCTACAGAGTCGAGTCTCCTAGTTGGGTATGTACTACTCAGCCAGGCTAGTCCTAGATGTGGGTGACTGTTTCTCTGGTGCATAGGGGACTGGTTTACTGTCTTCCATCACTTTTGTCAATAAAGAAGGACAGGGATGCTTCACAGACTTCTAGCTCTAGATGTCTCATGATGTTCCCCTACAGCACTCTGCTGAGTTATTTAGGAAAGAAAGGTCCTCCATAGCATAACTGGACTGATTTTAACTTTGCTTTTAAGAAGATGAGAAGGAACATTGGTAACTGTTATTCTTGTTTCCTTACAACATCTATCTGGGGTAGACTCATGAGGGCTATGAGCAGCTTCCACCCCTCCTGCTCAGCCACAGGTTTTGAGGAAATTACAGCCTCTATGGGGTTTGAGCATCATTATGATCAATAACGTATGAAGCTCTTCCTAGTACTGCCAGCTACCAAGCGACATATAAGAACAGTGACAGAAAGAACTGCCTATAGTTCAAGGAGCCCAGAGATGGGAAAGGGCCCGTATCTGTGAGCCTGGTCTCTTTAGGAACACTCTGTAAGACTTTGGTTAAGCGCTTTCTGTTGTAATGTGGCCATAATTACTATGGAGATTCCGAGAATGGGAAGTGAGGCCTCCAGGGTCTCCTGGGCACAGAGTGCTCTCCATATGCTGTCTTATTTCACTCTCTGAAGCACTCTGAGAGGGGGTGTTCGCAGGCTCATGTCACAGAAGAGAAATGGAGGCTCAGAGCATTTCCACCACATCCCTAAGGGCCAGCTCATAAGCAGCGGGGCGGGAAGAAGAAGCCACATCTCAGCAGCAGAGCCCATGCGCTGCGACAGAAGTTACCGAGACACACCACAGACAGAATATGCCGAGAAGGGGTTGTGTTTCTTTGGGTGTTGGTACATCCAAGATTGAGCTAAATTTAGTGCAGTGGTTGGTGTATGGTGTATGGTGAGGATGCGGACATCACTGCGTGACTACTGGAAGGGGTTGGGTAAGATGGGAAAAGCAACACAAAAGGCAGAACCGACTGGACCAGAAAATATATTCAAATAAAAAAAGAATTACTGTGCAGAAGATTTTATTTTAACAGAGTCCCAATAGTTTATTTTTACTTTTGTTTTTCTTGCCTCAGGAGACATATCTAGAAAGATGTTGCTATGGCCGATGTCAGAGAAATGACTGCCTGTCCTCTCTTCCAGGATTTTTATGGTTTCAAGTCTCCCATTTAGGTCAGAATGACTAAAATAAAAAATACAAGTAACAACAGGTGTTGGTGAGGATGTGGAGGTAAAGGAACCCTTGTGCACTGTTGGTGAGAATACAAACTGAGGCAGCCACTGTGGAAAACAGTATGGAGGTTCCTCAAAAAATTAGAAATAGATCTACCATATGATCTAGTAATCACATTACTGAGCCTTTACTCCAAGAAGAGGAAAACACCAATTCAAAAGGATATATGCACCCCAAAGTTTATACAGCAGCATCATTTACAATAGCCAAGATATGGAAGCAGTCCAAGTGTCCATCGACTGATGAATGGATAAAGAAGATGTGGTATATATATACAATGGAATATGACTCAGCAATAAAAAGAATGAAATCTTTCCATTTGCAATGACATGGACAGAACTAGAGAGTATTATGTTAAGCAAAATAAGTTAGTCAAAGACAAATACTATATGATTTCACTCCTATGTGGAATTTAAGAAACAAAACAGTGAACAAAGAAAAAAAAAGAGAGAGAGAGAGAGGGAGAAACCAAAAAACGGACTCTTAACTATAGAGAACAAGCTGCTGGTTACCAGAGAAGAGGAGGATGGGGGGATGGAGGAAATAGGTGAAGGGGATTAAGAGTGCACATAACTTGATGAGGACTGAGTAATGTATAGAACTGTGGAATTACTATATTGCACACTTGAAACTAATATAACACTGTATGTTAACTACACTGGAATTAATAAAATAAAATGAAATAAAATAATCATATCACAATTTAAAAAAAAAACCCAAAACTAGATGATTCCCCAAAATGATAGATATCTATAACCGTATCTAAATATCAATGTTTTGTATCTCCATACTTCCAAAAGAACACTTATGGATGCTAAATGTAAAATATAAGGAATAAAATAGTTAAACACAAGTTCAAAAATATGCAGAATAAAGATGCCATGGACACTCTTTATCAGTAACTAGGCTAAACTTGGAAACAGTTCTGGCTTCAGCAATCATTAGATACACACCTACAATATTAAAAGCATAAACATTTGAAAAACAACAAACTAGGCTAAAATTCCCTGTAGTTCCCTGACTCCTGGCAGCCACCATGAAAGGAGAAACTGTACAATGTATTACATACTTCTCACGTGGTAAAAAGGAATCATGACAGTTTTTCAAGAGTTCATCAGTTTATCTGATCCAATTCTTTAAAAATGTTCTATTGTGCACATCTTTGTACACAGAACAGTGAAAACATCCTAATGGACCAAGTTCTCAGCACAAGTTCTTTTCCAGAGACTCTGGGCATCTCATGGGGCAATGAAGGGGCTGGGGCGGTCGGTCGGTGCACCAGGTACTGAGATGCGGGGCTCAACTTGCCCTTCGAGTGAGGGCCCTCTGTCCAGCTAAAGACAGCTTCTGAGCCCTTTAAGGGTGGCCCAGTGGTACAAAGGCCTGGCAACTTCTGCTCACTGTGCCGTTCTTCAAACAAGCATAGACTTTGCCAGGTCCTGCTGTGGTTGGATGGCTCCCAATCTTGCTGCCTCCCCTTTCCTTATTCATGGTTATCCCCCAATAACCGTTTTGCACCCCTGACTTCCACTGGATGTCTGCTTCCCAGAGAGCCCAACCTGCAAGAGTGACACTAATTCCCAATATTATTTACGAGGAATGGGTGGAAGGTGGTCCCTATGACCCTAAGTTTTAGGGACTCACCTATTTATAAACTGCAGTAAGCGCCAGAACTTTTGTCAGGTCACAGGGTGACACTTGTCACTTACAGACTCCTTAATAAGACTCAATAAAACTTTGGGGGAAAATGACTTGTATCCTTTTTACCTTGTTCCTTCTCTTGACTGAGCATTTTCCTTTGAACTCTTTCCAATTGCAGATAACATATTTGATATCCTGTCTTCTTTCCTAAATATCCCATTTTTATACGTTTTCCTGATCTTGGCTTTCCCACTCATGAGTTCACTGATCCCTTGTAAGTTCGCAGGAGGAGATTCACAGAGCTCAAGAGACTTACCCAAGTCCTTGCTCATAGATGCTTGAAGATGGGGATCTGAACGTAGCTCTTTCGATGCCAAACCCTGAACCCCAAAGTCCTTGTCCACATGAGTCCTTTGGATCTTGCTCGGAATACTGTAAAGTTGAGCTGAGGCCTGATAAGGGTGGCCTATAAGCAGCCTCTGGTTAAAATGGAGCTGCACCACCTCTGGAAAATGCAACTTAGCCCCTTCATTATTATGAAGAAAAGAGGGCCTGGTGATGGCCTTGGGTTTCCCTTCTTCCTGGGGAGACTGCTGTTGGATGCCACTCAGACTGACTCCCACACCACGCGCGTGTGCTCTAATTGGCCTCATCCCAGGGCAAGAGGACCCTTCTCCATTTATTAGTGGGGCGTGCCTCCCTCCATCCTCCAGAGTAACCATTTCTTTGCCAGACGTACTTCTGCATGGAGATAAAGTCAGGACAGTCTGGTTTCAAACTGAACCTCCGCAGCCCCACCCTGAGAGACACACACTCTCACACACAAAACCAAGGTTGACGTGCACTGGGACCTTGTTCCAGAATAGGAAGAGGAATGGGAATAGGCTGACTTGCTTGGCCTTTTAACTGAGACAATAAGGGGCTTGTGGGAGTCTCCGCAGGAGCCCTGAGAGAGAGGGCGCGCCTTAAGCTGACAGGCCACCACGAGGGCACTGCGTTTAATTTAACCTGACAATGTAGTCATTACAAGCCTTCTCTAACTTGCTGGCCTGCAGGAACAAAAGGAAATTCTCCCACCAAGAATGTCAAGGAGCCAAATGGAAAGATCCCCCTGTCCCTGTGCTTTCGCCACCCCCATCCTAAGCAAAAGAAATAGAGATGTGTGTTCATACCTTCATGCACAAAGACTGGGAATGACGTGGCTGGAATAAAGTGATTTTCCTTTTCCCCTGAGAAGAAAATTGCAAATGCGTCACTGTGGCTCAAACGAAAGCAAAATGCAGTGTGACTTTTAGGAGTTTTGTTCAAGTTACAGAAAATACGGTGCACAGGCACATTCATACAAATGCAGAGGGGTTCTATTTCTTATACTTATTTCTTTCTTTGCAACAATTTATCAACCCAAAAACCAGAGCCTTGTGTTAATTACTAGAAATACACTCTTACAAACACACCTTGTGCTCTGTGTTTTCCTTCTAGTATCTGATTTGGCTTTAACGAAGGATTGGGAGGGCTGCACAATGTGGGGAATAATTGCCCCAAAGCTCCAAATATTTATTACTAGGGCAAGCTTGCAAGCCACAGTCTCTGACGCGCCCTTGGCGGTCTGGCCCCCATTCTTCTTGACAATGGGGTGGACGGAGGGAGAACTGTTGGATTGTTTACTACTTCAAGACATTTTAAAAGGTAATGAATGTACAAACAGCAAGGAAAAAAGAGCCCTCTGTAAGGTGGCTTAGAGTCGGGATAGAAAATTCAAACAATTTTAGCCTCAAAAAGTCAACATTAGACACCCTTCTACTAAGGACCTACAAACAAACAGAGTTACTCTGTACACACATTAACACACACAACTCTGTGCCGCCATGACTTTCACCTTGCAGAGCCTCGGGTTCATGCAGGCATTTGCAAAGGACTCCACAGGTTTCAGAACCCGATGCTTCAAGTCCTGAGAGCTTTTGGTGTCAGATCTTTCACGCCTGGCTTGTCGGGGCAGACGAGGGCAGGGGGAGAAACTCCCATCCAGGCTGGGGCCGCATTTGGCCCTGAGACCAAACCATACTGGGGTGTGGAGCATTCTTGCCATCTCCTTGCAGTTCAGGGGGACAGATGGTTCTTGTGCCCCGACATCCACATCCCACATAATTAAAAGGCAGAGGGTTACCCTTTTAAAAAGTAAATAATTAATAATGGGAAAGGAATCTACCATCTTATCCTTGCACTCACACAGGCTAGAAAAGTCAGCTATTCGCTTCCCTTCCAAGCATTGACTAATATGATTGAGAAAATAATTCTCATAGTTTCATTCCTTTCTGTTTTGTGAGAGATTTAGTCCAATGCTACTTAAAGATTGCCCTGTTTAAGCAGCCAAGTCTTTGTTTATGATAAATGAGGCTGCCCGGTTACTCAGACGTTTAGCTAGAAATAGGAGATTGAACGATTTCAGAGAATATTCCGTTTTCCACACCGACATTAGGAGTCATCCACACACTAGTGTGTCTGGCGTTCACTGTGCCTTCCAGTTCCTTCCAAATAGAACCAAACAAGGACTACACACAAGAAAGACGTGCTCAAAAAAATTGTGCTCCCCTTACCTTTTTCCATGTGTTCATCCTACACACTTTATCATTCTGAAATAGCGTGAACTCTGAGTTTCCCTATTTTTGTAAAATGAAGTCATTTATTGCATCACATATCAAGAGGAGGTAAAACAAGAAATAGAAAGAAAATTCTTCAAAAATACATTGGCCACGGGGTTCTTTGTAACCCATCCCCTTAAATGTGATTATGCAAAAAGAGAAAATTTAATATTGCAATCAATAGAGTCCCGCCCTTTTATAATACAGGGTCTTAGCGCCCATTGATTTTTTGGCTAGCCGCACAAACTTAGTTATGCACATAAGAATCTTATGCCACAAAGAAGAGAAAATGACTCCTTTCCACAGTGAGCAGTAAGAGGACAACTGTGGGCTCACAAAATGGAAGGCTCATTCCCCACCTTCAGAAGGCAGTGTACGTCTCTGGGATTATTTTAGCAGATTCAAAAACAGACAACTTGTAAAATGTGGAGAAAGAAAACGCAGTGCCTTAGATTTTGCAATGACAACATGTATGATCAGTGTCACTGCAAGGGTGTTTTTCAAGGATGTTTTGTACTCTTGCACACATTTCTCCAGAAAATTATTTCTGGGGGAAAGAACTGCTTAAAAAAAAAAAAGGAATGAAAGAAAGAAAAGAAAAAGAAAGCCTCCTAATTGTGGTTGGCTTAATGCCTCTGCAGAGCAAGTCAATAGCACGCTCGCCCAGAGCAGGTGGCCTCGGGCCGCTCCCCTCTGAGGGTCTGATGAATCCAGCCTCTTCCCCGGATCAAGGTATTAAGGTATGGGTTATTTGTATTGATTTTACGTGCCGCTACGCTGTGCTGGTCATGCTCATATCTGTGGTTCACAAATTCCCCTTCAAAATGTCACCGCAGCTTCATTTCCTCTGCCATCCATCAATACTGCGGCCAGAGAGGCTGGTCGTTAACCCCGAGGGCGGTCGTCTTGTCCAGTGCATCCTGGGCACTGCAGATTCCCAAAGTTTTCACAGATACCAGCAACGGGGAGGGTGTGGGTGGGGCGCGTGGTCAGTAAGCTTCTTCATCAAAAACAGAAACAAAACAAAAACAAAAAAACTTTCAGAGATTTTTCTCTGATATTTAGAAGGATTTCTTCTCCTCGCCCAGAGAACCTTGCAAATGGATAGGCCCTCTAGTGGTTTACAAGGGTGCTCAGATGGAAGGGGAGGTCTCATCGGACATTATTTGACATCATTTGAAAGCACAGCCACACCCACAAACAGGTGTATGCATAGGAATTTCAGTACCTGAACAAAGCTATAACAGGCAACTCTCACACCTTCAATTCTAATTGAGATCAGTCTTAACGAAACTTTGTCCCATGCTGATAATTTGGGGACAATACAGATTTTCCCTGGAAATTCTACAGTCAGTCTTTCTCAGCAAAATATGTAAACTAAGCCGCGAAATAATTGTAAACAGATGCTTTTCCTTCTCAGAGTGAAATAAAACTCGCCTTCACTGGGAGCCAAACAGAAATCTACACACAGGCACAGCCACGACTGTATTTATCAGTCTACGATGATCCTTTAACAAACATGCAATGGGGTAAAAATAAAACACATGTTTTCCCTTATTTCTCTGCAAGAGCTTACTTAAGGTTTTATTATATTTGGCCATGGGACATTCAGTAAACTTACTGATGATATCAAAGAATGATTTTACAAACAGTAAAACTTACACTATTGACACCTCCAAATTCTGGAGTATTTACATTGTGTTAGGTGCACACTTGCTCAGGGAGATTAACAAACATTACTAGAAAGGCTGTGGCCAAATCCACCCTGGTTGTTTATAAAACCTTTACAACTCATCAGCCTCCACTAACACACTGGCACTGTTCAATTACCATCAGTTTTAGAGAGCCTTAGCAAAACATCCAGTGCCCATGTAAATAGACAAATCTGAAAACTAGCTGCTCTGTTGGCTTACATACTGTAGGTAATGTTTTCTTTTGCTCAAATTTGTTCTGGAAACTAATCATGCTCTGATAAAGCCATCTGCAAATATGAGAAAGATTGACACCCACATGTCAAAGTTTACACAGCCTGACCAAGTGTACATATAGTGCAGATGATGTAAGGGCTCTGCCGTGCAGAGCTTCTCCGGGGCCATGTTGGAATGGAGCTCGCTGGATCAGAATGCAGGCACCACTGTCCATGTTAAAGCAAAACTTGCCTGTTTCCTTGCCAAGCTAAAACTCTTGCAGAAGTGGTGGGCACTTTGCTCAATGTTGATCAGAGAATTTTAACTTCCTTCCCCTGGTCATATCAGTCTAGGACCATAGGATGATTATCATTTAGCTAACCCCAAATACAATTGCTTTTCTACAAATCACTAAAGCTTCACTTTTACCCAGAAGATGAGAGTAACTTAGTGTCCACCTGCCAGAAAGGATAGCATTAAAAATTAAGAAGAATTATGATATAACTGTCCAACAATTCACAGGTTACCACAGTTTACCAACTCTTCACTGTGCATTATCTAATTTGTAGGAAGAACTTTATATGTGGATTTCTCTACCCACACTCAAAGAAAGTCCAAGATGACAACCTGAATCCAAAGCAGATGGAGTGTCCAGTGAGGAATTCATCTTCATTTTACATCAGCAATGGACCTTTCTGATTTAGAGGTATCTAGCATAATTGTCTTTTACTAATTTTTTGTCCATGTCCTCAAGAAATAAACCCAGGTGGCTCTATCGTGTGGTCCCAATCTCCCTCTTTGGTAACACAACGAGAAACAAAATCAAAGTCATATGGAAAGACGTGTTGTGGTAAACTTAGTTTGGTTCCTGATGCTCACTCCTTATGAAGAGCTCAGAAATCATGTTTAAATTTTCATTTTAGAGTTTTTCTAAGGATCAACCACAAATTCCCTTGTTTATCATGCCCAGAATACAGCCTAAAGAGTCTTTGAAAAATATAGCAACCATTGCTTCTCTCCAGACTTCTAACAATTCTCTTGGTTGGCGTTTTGGATTTTTTGTTTGTTTGTTTTGGGTCTTTTTTTTTTTTTTTTTTTTAATTACCAAGGATAGCTCTGTGATTTAATCTGCCAGTTCTTGCAGTTTCCATTTTAAAATCTGGTACTTAGCATTTCCTCAATGCTGGATTTTGATTCTCTCTTTCAAATTTTCAGTTGTAAGATCATTCTTCTTGATGGATTATTAAATCTATACCCAGTAATGGGTTCATCCCTTCCTTGTTCTTCTTGATCTAAATATAGCAAAATAAAGCCTTCTGGAGGTTCTTAGAATTTTTGTTTTTGAAAGCATCATTAGTATTAGTCTTCTGGTTTCCTTAAAACTTTTGATGGTGACACAGCTCGGTGTTTGTCTCTGTCCATCTTTTGTGTATTTTAAGGATATGAGCTCAACAGAAATCCTTTCATTCAGTCACATTCAATTGTTTAGATGTCTTTACCTTTGCAAATCTCTATATTCCAACATTTTCCAAGCTAAAGTCTTATAATCAACAATTTTTATCTCTTACCTAATTACAAAATTTTATGAATAATAGCTATACCTAATTAACTGCACTTGTTCTTTCAAATACTTATTCTATTTGCCAAAAATGGATTTAACAAACTTGCCAAGAACTTTTGAAGGATGCATGCCTGATGTTTATGAAGGCATATCTCTTTCACTCTTACCCAACCATTTGAGCTGTCTTTGATCATATAATGACTTCCAGAATTCCATAACCTCATTTGTGCCTCACTACATGCATTGATATGAAATGTGTAACAATTTTATGATGATTCTTGTCCAACAGAAACCTTTTCTGTGTTGGCTCATAAAATTTAATTCCCAATTTCCTCCTCTCAAAGAATAAATGATCTTTGCCCCCATGGGGTAATTGGATCATGGAGGTAGGTGACGGCTTAACAGTTACCAGGTAATACCGCCTTAGAGGGGGTGGTTAAGGGCAGGCTGATAACTCTTGCTTCTGAGGGAAAGGGGTAGAGCAGAGCAGCAAGAATTTCCATTTCTTTCTTTTTTTTAAAAAAAAGATTTTATTTATTTATTTGACAGAGAGAGAGATAGCTAGAGCAGGAACACAAGCAGGGGGAGTGGGAGAGGGAGAAGCAGCCTTCCTGCCAAGCAGGGAGCCTGATGTGGGACTCGATCCCAGGACCCTGGGATCATGACCTGAGCCGAAGGCAGATGCTTAACGACTGAGCCACCCAGGCGCCCAAGCATTTCCATTTCTTGACTGCCTGTGTTGCACCAGACCCTGGTCTAGGTGACTCATGCTATAATTTCTTACCTCATTCATTTTTTTTCTTGCCCTTTATCTTATTTCCATGCCACTCATTCCCTTGCTTAAGGCCCTTTAATGGTTTTCCATGGCTCTTTGCACAAACTTCTCATCACAGCCTTTGAGGCCTGGTGTGCTTTGCCTCATACTAACATTCCCAGCCTCATTTTTTGTCTGTCTCTTTGTTTTTGCTGCTTCATTGCCGCTGACCTTCCTTCCATTGGCCCACCTGTGTATCCCCAAGCCTGGCCCAGCTCTGGCACAGAGTAAATGCTCAATAAATATTTCTTGGTTGAAGGAGCAGACAAGTGAATGCATTTCATCTTTTCAGTATTCCTAAGATGAAAAAACAGAAGGTTAGATGGCTACGGTCTGATGCTCAAGCCTCAGTTGATAACAAGAAGTTAGCAATGCCTTACAATGCTATTTAGGTTCCTCTTATATCTTGTGTAAAAAGTAGATGAGGACGCACACACTGATGAACTGTGTTGCCCAAATGTGATATAGAGATAAGTGTAAATATGCCCAGCAACTACATCCTGAAGCAATTTTCTTTCTCCTCAGATGGATTTGCCGCCATGGTGTTCCTTTGGAGGTTTTATTTATCTGTGGATTTTCTTTGAAAGAAGGCAGCCAGAGGATGTTTTTTAGAAGCCAAGGTGAGAATTAGTAAGATGCTTTGACATGGCACCTTTTATAACATTGAAAAATGGTCATTAGACTCGCTCTCAAGGATAAGAGATTTGCATTTGGCTTGCGTTGTGCAAACAGGGCTTTTGTTGATTTATCAACAGGACTTCGCTTGGGTTTTGGATTGGATTCCAGAGGTTGGCACCTATGCTCTAAAAAATCTAAACAGAAGGAGAAAATAAATCACCAACTGGCACTTTAAAGGCAAAGATTTATACCAAATTTAATGAACTTCCTGTCTTGCTGAGCATGAGGAAAATGTCATGTTTACACCAATGCTCTCTGCTCCTGGCAGTGGATGTGCCGAGTTGGAAGGGATGCAGAAGTGGGTTGCATTCACCCAACTGGAACTTGGAAAACGCATTAGCAAGGGAGCAATCAGCAAGATGTTGGCCTTCATGGTGCACCTCCACCCTTGCTTCTAACCCTTCTCAGAGCTAATCTAAGGAGGAATGTGAATCAAGTCATATTGTCTGAGTCGCATACCCCTAGAAGCAGACCAAAACCAAGGATTCAAGTGCAAGGAGTGTATTTAGGGGGTGGTCCCAGGAAACATTGGTTAAGGAGTAGGAAAGTGAGACAGGAAGGCAGTTAATAGAGGCTGGATCATCAAGCCAGTTACCTCTGTGAGCAACAGGAGCTGAATCCTCAAGGGAACCTCTGGGAGCCAGTATATAAGACTAGTCTCAGTCATCCCAACCAAGGGGCTAGGGGACCGGGGCATTTACCTACTAACTGTCTCAGTGATTGGTCAAGGTCTGTTCCCAGGAGTATTAATTTTCCAGAAATCCCAGCCAGTAGCACCTTCAGGAAGAACAGACTCCAGCAACCAAAGTCCTCAGCAAAGAGATGCAGGGATTGGCAGTTGGGAGTGGAGGGACATTCACTGAATTGGTAAGGATTGGCAGCAACATGGTCTTCAACTAGACACAAAGCAAGCTCTATTATAACCCTATTTTTTCTGTGACTTCTCATTTCAACCTTTATGTGGTTTATACATGTTTACTGGAAATACAAATACCTTACCACACTTTCTTTCACACACAAAGAATTTTCTTTGAGGCAATCATCATATTCATCCAAAATCATTTTGATCCCACCAATGGCACTGTAAACCATTCTAAAACTATGTAACAAAGAGTGCATTTTCTGACTGTCTTCATATCAATAAGTGAGGAACACCTAGATGCAAATCTATGTAAATAATCTACCTGCCATTGGAATTTGGAGTCTAAAATGTACCTGATTTATTTCCAAGTCAGTAATAAATCCTTTTGCCAAAATAAATGTATAGTCAGGTACTGAAGAAAAAATGAGAAACAGGGTGCATGGTTAAATAGCCCAATCATAATGATGCGATGATCTGTAAGCCTATGGCATCATGGAGATTTAGTTGTTGTTCAGGACAGCCACTGCCTTATAGTGCATACTGGGTTCAGCTCAGGTAACTTCACCCTCCCTTCCATTTACTTGTGGCCAAATCTTATGAGCTTTATAGTCATTCATTCCCTTTTTTGCCCTCAAGACTGCCTTTGAAGTCAGGTTCACTGCTTTGTCTTGATACCAAAACCTTTGTTTTTGAACCAGGGTCACCTTTACTCAAACTACAAAGGAGGAAGGTCTTTGCATGGGAAGAACAGTGAGCTAGACATTAGGACCCTTGGGTTCCAGTCTCAGGAATGCCACTTGCTAGTTTTGTTTGCTCTTACCCTTGGCTCCCTCATCTTTAAAGTGAGAATTAGATGAGATTGCTAAAAAATTGCATTATTTGAGGTAATTTATTTTTTTATTATTTTTTAAAAAATTAAAGTATAATTAACATACAATGTTATATTAGTTTCAGGTGTGTAATACAATAATTCAACAATTCTATATATAATTCAGTGCTCATCAAGATAAATATACTTTTAATCTGCTTCACCTCTTTCACCCATCCCGGCACCCACCTCCTCTCTGGTAACCATCTGTTTGTTTTTGTCTGTCATTTTTGTTTGTTTGTTCATTTGTTTTGTTTCTTAAAGTCCACATATGAATGAAACCATATGGTATTTGTCTTTCTCTGATGGTCTTATCTCACTTAGCATTATACCAAGTAAATCGATCCACGTTGTTGCAAGTGGCAAGATCTCATTCTTTTTTATGGCTGAGGAATATTCCATTGTGTGTATATACTGCATCTTCTTTATCCATTCATCTATCAGTGAACATATGGGTTACTTCCATATCGTGGCTATTATAAATCATGCTGCAATAAATATATGGGTGCATATATTTTTTAAAGTTAGTGTTTTTGTTTTCTTTGGGTAAATACTCAATAGTAGAATTACTGGGTCATCTAGTAATTCTATCTTTAATTTTTTGAGAAACCTCCTATACTGTTTTCCACAGAGGCCACACCAATTTGCGTTCTCACCAACAGTGCATGAGGTTTTCTCTACATCCTCACCAACACTTGCTATATCTTTGGTTTTTGATTTTAGCCATTTTGACATGTGTAAGGTGATATCTCATTGTGGTTTTGATTTTCATTTCCCTGATGATTAGTCATGCTGAGCATCTTTTCCTGTGTCTGTTGAGCATCTGGATGTCTTCTTAGGAGAAATGTCTGTTCATGTCCTCTGCCCATTTTTAATCAGATAAAAAATTTGTATTATTCTGGATAATTTATCTTTAATATGCTTATTCTTATTAACTTGCCCTACCTAATATATGTCTTCATTACTGTGATAGGAAGGCAGGTTTGACTATGCTGGAGTGCTCTGGCTACTAATTTCCTTTTTTCAGAAAATAGTTCTACTTCTCTCCTTGCCTTATCTCAGGAGATATAGGCATGAGCATCAGTGAACTTCAGGGACACATTTTTTTTCTTTTTTTTTTTTAAAGATTTTATTTATTTATTTATTTATTTGAGAGAGAGAATGAGATAGAGAGCATGAGAGGAGGGAGGTTCAGAGAGAGAAGCAGACTCCCTGCCGAGCAGGGAGCCCTATGCGGGACTCAATCCTGGGACTCCAGGATCATGACCTGAGCCAAAGGCAATCACTTAACCAACTGAGCCACCCAGGCACCCCAAGGACACATTTTTAAGAAATTTGTGTCTGTCTGTATCGATTGATGTATCTATTGATTAATTACTGATTCTTACATTTTAGAAAACAAAATGAGTCAAATTATAACCTTTTTAAAAGTCAGTCATGTTTAATACAGAGATAGCTATTCCTTATCTAGATCTCATTCATGTTGGTAAAAGTGTGCTTCCCAGGATGTGTCAGCTATGAGAGAAAAAAATATATACTGGTCACATGAAATTCTTGGTTAAAACATGCAACACACTTGGGAAATGCTATAACCAATAATTTTAAATATCAGAGAAGCAAAGAAACAGCACTTTTTTTAGGAGCTGGAAAGTCCTGCAGAAAACATATCAGCAATCCAGGTAATTCTGGCGTATCTTATCTTTAATAAAACATGGAGAAACACTGTTGTGTAAATCCTCTCATACCCACAAGGTGTAGAAAATAGGAATGTAAGTTCAAGAAATAATACAACTCCTTTAAACCTCTCTAGGAATGAAAGAAAGCCACACTAGCAGTGTTTGGGCATCTGGTCAACCATCTCTCTGGGATTTTTAGGACACTCTGGATTATGCGGCATATCACTAAGAATTGTAATATCCAATTTTTAGTGTAATCAGAGTACAAATTAGAGTGGAAATAGAGTATCATATAACTAATGCTTCTTGAATACAAAGAGGGAAAGAATATTTATTAGTGGTAGATAGTAAAACACATTTCTCCAGCTGAGGTGTAAGAGAAACATGAGGTATTACAGACCAGATTAACCAGTGCTCACTATTTCCGTGTCCATCTGTACCATCACACAAATCATAATGTATAATGATCACAAGGCTGGGATTTTAATCCTTGGTTGGTATTTCCTTATCTTGCTATTGAAACACCCAAAAGTTGAAGAACAAAAGTCAATATTTAGATGCATTATGAAATCACTTCAGTTCTTCTTGATTGGAAGTTTATTTGAAATTGTTGAATTAATAATTTTTAAAGTTGGTATTCAACATTGTGTAAGCATGACTTTTTGAAATATTTCTCAGCCATCTGTAATGAATAATTACTAGTGAGAAATGACCGTTAATCTGAGTTACATTCATCCAGTTGCTAGAGTAAAAGGAAATTAAGTAGTTCCCTAGATAATTTTGGATAAGAACTGTAAAAAAAAAAAAAAATCTGTCCATTGAAAATATTCTTTTAGCAATGCTGAAAAAGAAGGAAAATAAATATAAAATTGGATTCAATTCAGTAATTAGTTGAATACCTTTGTGCTTGAATATGCTCAATTCATACTCTTTGTAAATCATGTTATTTTAATGTTATTGACAAATAACTAGGCTTAATTGACTGGGACTCACCTATGTGTCTTCAAGCTAGTGCTGAGGATGGGCTGTCTGTAAAGAAGCCCTCTTTTATCTTCTGATCAAGCAACTTGCCCACTTCTCTATTCATCATCCTTCACAACCCTAAACAGTTCTTTGAAAAGTTGCCCATATTTTCATAATTATTGTTTATGAATAAAAGTAAAGCAATTCTCCTGCCCTACTTATTCTCCCATCCTACACTTTGATACACAGTGTATCAAATATCTTTGTTACTGTTTCTCAAGGAGCAAGTAGCAATGTTGTAGTAAGCTAATCAAGTTTATTATCAGGGAATGATAATGAAACCAGTGGTTTCAATGTTCCTGTTGTGACCATTGTTGTTGTATTAATCTGTCCATTTCAACCCACCACCATTTGGGCCTGGGCCCAATCCTTGAGAAATGTATAGCTTTATCCAGAGAAAGACATTTGTTCTCCATTATTTTTAACCTTTTTATTTGTTGGATGATACCCTTTTCGCATCTTTACTCAGGCCAAAAATCTGGGAGTCCTCATGGTTACTTTATCTTTCTGGCTTCCTCCCCAACCATCCAACAGACTTTTATGTTCTACCTTATTCATTTCTCTGGAAACTGTCTTCTCTTTTCCACTGTTCTCATGACCTTGGTTTTGAGTCTTACTATTGAGTGCCTTAAGCTGTTGCAAGAACCCCTATATTCACTTCTTGGTAATCCCTAGGATCATTACCCTTCCCTAAATCATTCTTCAAAAATGGCCAAACTGATTATTTCCTTTTGCTGCTGATGTTTTCAGTGGTTCCTATTAGCCAGCAGTCTTGAAACTACTCCAAGGACCTCTGCTTCCTCTCATCTTCTTTTATTTTAGTCGATGGCACCAACATTCACCCAGGTGCCCAAGACAAAACCTGGAGTCATCTTTTGTTCCTCCTTTTCTCTTTTTAATTATCCAGTCTGCTGGCAAGACCTGAGACTCTACCTGCTTATTCTCTCCTCTTCAGCTCCAAACTGTTCTCCCTGCTTCCATTCTTCTATCCTCAATACTTTCTCCACCTAGTCCCAGAATAAACTTAAAAAAAAAAAAAAGTCAGATCCCATCTCTCCTCTGTCTCAAAGTTTTCAGGGATTCTCACAGCATTTTAAGTCACATCCAAACTTTTTGAAGTGGTCATTTTGATCCTTCCTTGATATTGTCTCATTCTACATTTGGAATTTCACATCTCACCCTGCTCATGACAAATGGCTATATTATGTAAATTCTGACATGATATAATAGGACACATACTACACCAGCCACAATGCTCTGGACACACTGACCTCTTATGCCTCCAAAATGGCAGACTCATTCCCATCTTTGGATATTTGCCCAACTCTTCATTCTGGAAAGCTCTGTCCACTCCACCTCCACCCCAACACCACCCTCACCTCCAGATACTCATATGGGCAGAAACATCTCAATCACTCACCTTTTATCCTGTGAGGCTTTCCCTGTACAGCTCATCCAACCCCTGACTCCCGTCTACAAAGTGATGCTATTCATTTATTGGTAGAGATGCAATTATATGAACTTAAGTTGTTCTTTGTTTATTTATTTATTGACTATTGCTTGTTCAGTAATGCAAGTTTCTCAAGGATAGGGCACCTACTTGGTTTTCAGCTATGCCTAGCATTAGGCCTGGCACAGGTTTGGTATGCAAAAATATTTGTTGAATAAGTGAATGAATGTTTATTTTCAAACTATTAAAATTTACCAATAAGATAAAGACAGTATCTTAATATTTTAATTTGATCCCTAATTACTGTGATGGAGCCCTTTTTGTGCTTTTATTGATGATCACCTTCCTTTTCTAGGAATTCCCTGATGGCATCCTTTGCTTACTTTCCTACTAGTTGCTTTTCTTTCTTTTTAGTTGTTATTCATCAGCTGTGTTTCTTTCTTTGCAATTATTTATGTTTAGAAAATTATTTTCTTTTATAGTTTGAAAACATTTTCTGCCTGTATGTCATCTCTCTTACTTTTATTCAGGGGGATGTGTATGCTACAAAATTTCAAAGGTTGATGTGGTAAACTTCATCTTTCTTAAAATTCAAGAAATTTTCTGTCTTAAAAATACATAAAATAGAAAAGCAGCAGAGGCCTCCCATATCTCTAAACATAAACTCTCATTTGAACACACTGATCAATATTAAGATGTATGAAAGTGTCACAAGTGGATATTATATAAGTTCTACATGTTTTAATAAGAAACACACAGCACAATGTATGAAGTATTCTTGCAAAAATAAAAAGAGTATTATATATTTAAGGATCTGTTTGCATTCAATCTCAAGTCTATGGGCTGAATGGGTGAATGGAGGATGGGGGAGCAGGTTGAAGGACATCGGGTGGGCAAGGTCAGGTGAGCCCAGAATGGGACACGCTATAGGCCCAGTGATTTTAACAAGACAGTAACGTGAGAGAAAAGGGGACAATTTAAAATGAAAAGAAACTTAAGAGATATAACAAATACTTAAAATTAATAGACTTTTAAAAATCCTGCTGTGAAATGGCATATATGGATAATTAAGAAACTTGGAAATGTCTAGATATTAGATGTTATCAGGACATATTATTTTTGTTTTGTTTTTTTTTTAAATAATTTATTTATTTATTTGATTAAGGATCATATGGCATGGTGATTATATCAAAAGAATTCTGCCCCCCCCTTTTTTTTCAGATTTGAGATGCCTTTTAATTAATTAGGAGTGAAAAAAGTACCTGGGATTTTCTTTAAAACAGTCCCTCTCCCCAAATAAAAGTGTATGTGCCTTGGAGTTGGGAGCAGATGAATCAAGAATGGCAAAATGCTGATGACATTAGTCAAGTCTGCTCAAGAGATGGCAACAGCCCTAGGCTTGGAGGGGGTAAAGGAGGGACAGTTTTCTGGCCCCAGAGGCAGAGAGCTCTGTAAGAAAGCAAGTTGACAGAAGCTGTGAGAGAGTGTGGGGGAAGAACCCTGACTTCACTCTCCTCCTCACCCCTGTGGTCCCCTGCCAGGTCTCTCCAGGGGCAGATCCATCCAGAAGCCAAAGCAGGGAAGCCATGGTCCATGAGGATCCACCTCACAGTGAGGATCCACCTCACTGGGGAGTCCCTGTGGAGGGACAAACAGCTGGAGGTAATGGTGGACCTGGCAGGCTGGTACATTGCTGGTTTGTGTTTTATAATTAATCGTTTGTTTAAGAAAAAGGAATGCTCATTTTCTACTTTTAGATATGAAAGATTAATACATAGTTTTTAGATCAAACATATTAATGGTGTAATTTAAATCTCCTTTATTTTTACTTATTTCTGCATATTTGATATGTTGAATTCCAAGAAAAATGTGTTAAAATCTCTCACCTATATTTCTAGAATTACAAATTTTCTTTTATTCTTCATAGTTTTTGTTTTATATTGCATGGATCTATAAAGTTTTGTAAATAATATATCTTCTTGGTACATTTTTCTTTTTATCAAATACTTAGTATCATTTCCTCTTTAAAGTCTTTTTGCTTGAATTTTGTCTGGCATTAGCTATACCTGCCCTTTTTTTTGTTGTTGTTAGTATTTGTTTTGCACATTTTTCTGTTTCTTTATTTTCAACATTTCTCTTCATTTTGTTTCAAGTGTGTTTGTCATAGAACATAATTTTTTTGTTTTGCTTTGTTTTTTAAATCCAATCTGAGGATCTCTTGTCTTTTAACAGGTTAATCTTATCACTTCATATTAGTTGGGATTACAGATTTATTTGGACATGGTCATGCCATCTAACTTTTACATTTTCTTTTTTTTTTTTTTAAAGATTGTATTTATTTGTTTGACAGAGAGAGACACAACGAGAGAGGGAACACAACCAGGGGAGTGGGAGAGGGAGAAGCAGGCTTCCCACGGAGCACGGAGCCTAATGTGGGGCTCGATCCCAGGACCCTGGGATCATGACCTGAGCCGAAGGCAGACGCTTAATGACTGAGCCACCCAGGCGCTCCCTAACTTTTAAATTTTCTTTTCACAGGGCTTACTTACTGTAGCTTTCACACTTTCATGGGATTTACCAACTTTTCTTTGTTTTATGTTTTTTTTTGCAATGTTTTAGAAGTATATCTTTTATTTCTATTCTATGATGATTATTTTTATAATCACTTATAATGTGTTTAAGTGTATTACAATTTATTTTTACCAATATTGAGAATTAGTTTTCCCTGCCAACTTTACTTGGTATTTAAGTCTTATTCAGACTTTATTTTCTACCCGATCCTTCTCCTGTCTCCTAGCAGGGCGAGATCATCTAGGATCATGCTAATCAGTACAGTAGCCACTGGCTACATGTGGCTACTGAGCCCCGGAAATATGCCTGCTTAGAATGAAGAAGTGCTAAAATCCATGCTATATTTGAAGACTTAAAAAAAAAGAATGTAAAATATCTCATTAACATCTTTGAACATCAATTCCATGCTGAAATGGTAAAATTTTCAATATATTGGTTTAAATAAAATATATTGTGAAATTTCACTTCATCTTTTCTTTTTACTCTTTTTGACATGTGGCTTTGCTAGAAAATTTGGAATTCCAGATGTGGCCCACAGTATATTGCCCTTATATTTTTATTGGGCAGTGCTGTTATAGGATTTTAGTTCTGGATTGTTATTTTTAAACAGTAAAGAGATTTTTCTCCTTATTTTTCTCTTTCTTACCCCCTTCACCCCTTTCTCTCTTATTCCTTGTTTCACTGTCCAGCCCTTAGATTATAGTAGATAGAATTCTACGCAAGTATGGAATTCTGGAACTCAGGTGCAGCTGCTGCATTGTCTTCAGTTTCTTGCTCTCTCTGTAGGCCCTTCATTTTTCTTTAAAAAGAGAAGATCTTAGGAATTACTCTTCCCTCTTGGTGTTCCCCAATTTCGCTCAAAGTGTAGGTGTTTCTTCTTGTCCATCCTTATGTCTCATGCTCATGAAACTCTTGAAGCGTTATGTTTTTGGTTTTTTTTTTGGTCTTCTTAAGCTCTGGAGAAACTTCTTGCACTATTTCTTTGCCTGTCTTATGCCTTCCACAATGTCTATTTTTTGTTTGCATCTCCCCCTTAAAGGAATTGCATCTTTTGGATCCTTTAACCACATTTAAACTTTATTTTATGCCTTCCATTTGTGCATCTTTCCCCCCCTTCTAACTCATTAATTTGTGGGGTTTCTTGCATCCTTCTATTCAGCCCATTCTCTTTGGGGAAGAACTGGATTCTTATTTCAAATATTTCTAGTTTCTTCCCCATAATAGCTCACTCTTGTGTTGCAGGAGTGATCTCCTCACTAGTCCTGAGAGGATTTTAAATTTCCTTTTTGTAAACAAGCCAGCTTTTACTTACAGATTCACTCTGCTAAATTTTGTGTCTCTCTTGTGAGAAATGAGACCAAAACCACATGACTCTCAAAATGATAAACTGTGCCATGTCATATTCCACAACACAGATTCTCAAACTGTTTGATCCCAGCTTGTGAGATGCATATGCTCATAGGACCACAGACCAATTATTTTTACTCATAGCACAACTGGGATTTGTGTGCTCCAGAGACAAAACCACTTATTCTTTGCAAATCACTTATTCCACATATTCTGATTAGTCTCTGCCTAGACCACACAGGGATTTATGTTAATCCTTAAATTCTCATACCTTTCTTTCCTTAACTCCACTCCTTTAGACAATACTGAGTTCTTTTTTTTTTTTGTAAGTTTCTGGAGCAGAGTTTAGTGATTCATTAGTTGCATATAACAGCCGGTGCTCATTATATCATGCGCCTTCCTTAATGCTCATCACCCAGTTACCCCATCCCCCCAACCCACCTCCCCTCCAGAAATCCTCAGTTTGTTCCCTGGAGTTAAGAGTCTCTTATGGTTTGCCTCCCTCTCTGTTTTCATCTTATTTTATTTTTCCTTCCCTTCCCCTATGTTCATCCGCTTTGTTTCTTAAATTCCACATAGGAGTGAAATCATATGGTATTTATCTTTCTCTGACTGACTTATTTCACTTAGCACGATACCCTCCAGTTCCATCCATGTCATTGCAAATGGCAAGATTTCATTCTTTTTGATGGCTGAGTAATATTCCATTGTGTATATATACCACATCTTCTTTATCCACTCATCCATCAATGGACATCTGGACTCTTTTCATATTTTGGTTATTGTAGACATGGCTGCTATAAATATTGGGGTGTGTGTGGCCCTTCGAATCACTATGCTTGTATCCTTTAGATAAACACCTAGTAGTGCAACTGCTGAGTCATAGGGTAGCTCTATTTTTAACTTTTTGAGGAACCTCCACACTGTTTTCCAGACTGACTGCACCAGTTTGCATTCCCACCAATAGTGTAAGAGGGTCCCCTTTCTCTGCATCCTCACCAACATCTGTCCTTATCTGAGTTGTTAATTTTAGCCATTCTGACTGGTGTGAGGTGATATCTCATTGAAGTTTTGGTTTGGATTTCCCTGGGATGCCGAGCGATGTTGAGCATTTTCTCATGTGTCTGTGGGCCATGACAGTGCTGAGTTCTTTAGGCAGTGTGCAAGTGTTGCAGAGTCAACACATTTCCAAGCAAGTTTTTTTTTTTTTTTTTAATAAGGGCTTCATATTTACTCTATTATATACCCTTACATGTTGGATAATTCTTGGTTGCACATTTTTCTCATACTTGATATTCCCTATTAACCCATGTTTAAGGAGCCATCTGCCCCATCCTTTTTTAGTGCTGGAGTAGGGGGAACACCCTACTGGCCAGACTGTGGGATGGAGCTATTCTCAGGCTGGGGGACTTGGTCTCCCCCGTGTACCAGCACCTCCCCACTCCTTGCCCATACTTTGAACCAGGGCTCTATCTTCACTGCTCCCACCTCTGAGTGGCCATTTTACTGCCTATTGTGCAAACAACTAGACCATGAGTTGTGGGGCCACTGTTACTCCGTTTTCTAAACTACCCCCATCCTTGGGTGGACTTGGGACTATTTCAATCTCCTCTGTCAGTAGCCTCAGAGCTAGGAATCCTAAAAAGAGCGTGGTCTCTGTTTTATAGCACAGCCTTTCTGCCCTCACTTAGGGTAGGGTTATCCCCCTCTCATCCAATTTTATTTGTCATCTATCTTACTAAGTTCCCTCAAAGTTTCAGGTCACTGAGAGTTACCTCTTGTTTCCCAGCGCTGTTATGGGTTTTCCAAAACACTGTGTATACTGTCATTTTTAGGTTTGGGGGCAGAACTTGACTGCTGTAACATGTTCTCCGTCAGCCATCCTAATGTAGTTCTTACATTGCACTGCTCTTTTGCACACACCGTTCCTCAGCCTGAAATGCCCTTCCCCACTTTCTTCACTCTTATCATCCTCCAAAACCCATCTCAGGAGAGGCTGTCTAGAAAACCTTCCCTAGGGGTGCCTGGGTGGCTCAGTTGGTTAAGCGACTGCCTTCGGCTCAGGTCATGATCCTGGAGTCCCGGGATCGAGTCCCACATCAGGCTCCCTGCTCAGCAGGGAGTTTGCTTCTCCCTCTGACCCTCCTCCCTCTCATGCTCTCTGTCTCTCATTCTCTCTCTCACAAATAAATAAAATCTTAAAAAAAAAAATTAAAAAAAAAAGAAAACCTTCCCTAATTTCTTAATTTCTCCAGGCTAATTCAACCTCTTGACTCTGCTACCTTGATATATAACATACATATTTCTTTATGTTTATGTACGTATGTATGTATGTATGTATGTTCACTCCATCCTATTCTAACACATTTATTTGCACATGTTTGATTTTTTTTGGGGGGGGTATTAGATCATGTGTTTCTTGAGTAAGAATATAATGTCCTAATCATCTTTGTTTTCTTTATGCTACCACAGAGGGGATATTCAATATGTATTCATTAAATTTAAATCTGGGGGTTTGACACTTTCTGTTCCTATGCCCCAGGCGAGGGGCAAGCAGGCATTTGCTTGGTGGCATGAATGGCCACATCTAGAGACTGCTTAGCAGTCTGACTTCATGGGAATTTGTCAGTTTATTTTAAGTGTACAATTCAGCCCTATATCTTCTCCCTCCTATTCCATTCAATTTTCATTATCTAAAATAAAGTGCAAGGATGCTTTACTGTCTTTTAAGAAAAGAAACCAAATTGTTTTTCTTATATAATATAACAGCTTCCTTTTAAAGGTAAAAATATCTGCTGAAAATTTAAATAACATATTCCTCCTGCCTTTGTCTCTCTGCTCTGCTTCCCTCCCAGCCATGGAAATATTAAGAACAAGAAACCATCTAAAGAGAAAGCATTCTGAGTAGTATCCTGATTTGTCCTTATCTGCAATATATATGCAAGCCAGACCAAGTTGATAAACACAGACAACCCACCTGACTTCAAAAAACAAACAAATAAATATACAGACAGACGTCGTTGATTTCCCTGTGGAAATTTTACAGGGGAGTTAAGTTATGGAGTGTACACAGACCTGAAATTGTCATGCAAACTGGATTGTCAGGGATTTCAGTGTCTATACGTGGGTTGAGTACACCAGTTCACATAAGGAGACCCTGAGACTTTGGTTAGATATTTGAATGAAAGCAGCTGGAAAGTTACAGGTGAGCTGTTCTCCCTTCACTTTCTATGCAGCCGTAGTGTTTGGTTGCTTTTGCTTTAAAAGAGAGAAATTTACAAGCCAGTATGAAAGTGATCACTAAGGGTGTCTGGGTCTGACTGAGGAGAAAATATCCTGAGATGAGGATTCCAGGCAAGTAGTTCATTCGGGAGGTGGCTCCAGGCAGCACTCAGAGTTGAGTGGGGAAAGAAAAGCAGCCAATTCAGGGAGCGTTAGGATGCAAATTACCACAGTGGCCCACCTGGCCTCATTCCATGGGGGACCTCTGGGGACAGCATGGAACACATACTTCTGAGCTATTCCAAGTGAGGAGTGAGGGAGTCGGGGTATTTATTCACCAAACCCTGTCAGTCATTGGCTGGGGACTCTCCAAGTTGGTGTCAAATTCCAGGAATTTGGTCTGCTGCACCATGCTGGAGGCAGGCTCCAGGGCCAGGGACAGACCTCATGCAAAGCGACATGGGGGCTGTCCCTGAAGTCAGGCCGGTAAAAAAACTCATGGGAATGGCTCTAACAACATATGGCTTTTTCTTTTTCTCCATTCAGACTAATTTTTACCATTTGGAGAATGGTAGGAAAAACAAAACCAAATAATCATCCATCGCTTATGGATTTGTCCTCCGGAAATGTTAATGCCCAACCGATGAGAGGCAGAGTCACATGTTTCAACTATTAAATTTAAATCATCCATCCACTCATTCCATAAACTCTATAACTGTTTAAAAATTCTCTTTTAAAAATAAACTTTAGGAGCAAAGAAAGATGAGGATGTTTGATCTGTGGAGAGGTGTGAGAAAGTAGCAGAAAGGACAGGGAGTGAGGTGCCGGGTGCGGTGCTCCCTGGGTTACTGTGGGGATGGCCCGGCCCAGCCTCTGCCTTCTCATAGGCGCTGCATGGCTTCCACATTCTCTCAGCTGTCTTTCAGCTCTGACCTGCTATACGGTGCCCACTAAAGATGGTGGCCCAGGGGAAGAGAGTCATGTAGGCTGGAGCAGAGTGGAAAAGGGCTTATTTATTGGTATCCAAGAATGGGCTTTGAGTAGCCCTTCTTATTCCAAAACTCTCCCCTGATGTGGTTATTGGGATGGTTATCACTGTTCTTCCATGCTTATTGCTCCATTCACATTTATGTTTTGCCCACCCGATGGTAGTCTTATCCTCTGGGTTCAGCATATAGTAGTACTTAGTAACTGCTTGGTTTTTTGTTAGTGTTGGTTTTCTTTTTCTTTTCTTTTTTTACCCTTTGGAAAAAGGTCAGTATGAAAATACATGAAAGTATTTTTATTTCTCTTTAATTCCGCTTCCAACTGTGCTCTGCCTTATGAGCCTTCCCATTTTCTTAATAACAACTTGGGCATATTCCATAACTTTCTGTCATTTAGAAAAAATTTAATTGTGGGTCTGTTACAAATAACAACATAAAATTTACCATCTTAATCATTTTAAGTTCAGTAGTGTTAAGTACATTCACCTTATTGTGCACCAACTTCCAGAACATCTTCATCTTGCAAAACTGAAATGATACCCATTAGACACTAACTCCTTTTCCACCCCGCCCCCAGCCCCTGGCAGGTATGACTCCACTTTCTGTCCCTGTGAGTTTGACTACACTAAGTACCTCACGTAAGTAGAATCATGTAGTAGTTTTTTCTTTTGTGTCTGGCTTCTTTCACTCAGCATAATAATGTCCTCAGGTTTCATTCACATTACAGCATGTGTCAGAATTTCCTTCTTTTTTAAGGCTGAATGATATTCCATTGTGTGTATGTTTTGCATTTTGTTTATCAGTTCATCCATTGATGGATATGTGGGTTGCAAATGCGAGTGTTTTTATTTTTATCTTTTTTTTTTTGAAGATCTTATTTATTTATTTGAGAGAAAGAGAGAGAGAGAGAACACAAGCAGCAGTAGCAGCAGGCAGAGGGAGAAACAGGCTCCCCACTGAGCAGGGACCCTGACCTGGGGCTCAATCCCAGAACCCTGGGATCATGACCTGAGCCGAAGGCAGAGGCTTAACTGACTGAGCCACCCAGGCACCCTGCAAGTGTTTTTAAATGAATGAAAAGATGAATGAAAATCAGATCTTGCCCATTAATGACTGGCTTTAAACCTACGTATTAGGATATGTCAAACAAGTACTGTTCCATATATAAGACCCTCTGTTTTTAAACTTTTGCTATTTTGCAACTTTAGAAAGGGGTTTTCCACTCTCAAATGAAAAGTCAAAAAAAGAGACTAACCATCATTGAGTGTAGTCTTGCAAATGCTGCCACATTTTACAAGCGAGAAAAAAGCACTGTCTTAATCTGATCAGGGCCATTGTCAGTGCTATCAAGAGCTGCCACTGCCAGGCATCATGTGAAACTTGGGCCCAAAGAAAACATCCCACCCGTGGGACACCACTTTACATCACTGACATCTTTTCATTTTGATTTTATTCCTATTTTTATCATACCATTGTTAGACTCCCCAGACAGGTGAATGATATATTTGTTATGAGAATTTTCCAGCAGATGGCAATAAGATGTCATGATCTAATGAAGTTTGAATATCACAACACTTTGACAATGGAAGTAAAGTAACTCTTCTTTTTCACTTAAGGAATCAGGATAATAACCAAATGATTGTGTTACTCTAATACCTGAAATAATTAATGTTTCTAAATAAAGATTCTGTGAGTAATGAGCTCATTAGTGAGGATCTTTAAATGTAAATTTTTTTTAAAAACCTTATCATCAGTGGCTTCATGCCAACATTTATTATTCTTATAATGTCCAGAGAATCTGTTGTTTTTGAAGGTACCAAGACAAGATTGCTGAGTCTCCAGTTTAAATCAACAATTACCCTCATTACAACATGAATTATTGTGTGATCACTAATATCTGCTTATCATTAACAATCCATAATGTAATTAAGACATGAATGTCTGATCAAAGTTTCATATGCTCTTATGGAAAATTCACCCAGTAGAAAAATAATTGATATTTAAATTTAGTGAAATGTAAATTTAGAAATTACTTTAAAATGTTAAAAATTCCATGGTAAAATGTTACACTATAACAAAATGTATCCCAAGAGATGAAAAAAAATCATTTAGAAAGTATTGGAGTCAGAAAAATAAATCTACTAGACATTAGAAGGAAAAGTGAAAGAAAAGTATTTAATTATTGAATCAAGTTTTGAAGAAAAAATGGCAGGCAAGAAGGAAAGACATCAGAACTACTGTTTTGGGCCAATTCTAGCCCAGGTTCTTCACCTGCAGAGCAGGGTGTGCGTTTCTCTTCAATTTCTATGCCAGCCAGGCCGGTGAATTTCCAGAAAACTTAGAAAAGACCCAAGGAATGCATTAAGTCAAATTTGTATTTTGCCAAATCAGGTGGTGGCTGTGTGATGTAAACATCCAACAGAGGGACGGACGTGCCACTCTTGTTGGAAATATCCTACCTCTGAAGGACTTAGCTGCTTCCCCGAAGACAGTACAGGGAGGAAGACGCCATCAGAAATTCATTGCATATGACCTGTTCCAAGAGGCAGGAAAAAATCACTACAACTTGGGTTCTTCATCATGCACAAATGATTTAAATATTTGTCTTTTTTTGTAAATAACGGGAAAAAGAAGAAATAACCAAAGAATATGAACATGGACAAAGTCTGACAAAAGCCAGGTGTCGCTCTGAAGCTGGGTCATCCTGAGTCTCAGAGACGGTTAGGCTTTTATCTACACACAACCACCAGTCCTGGGATGTGGGCAGGGCATGGCCCATGACCAGGGGCTCTGGGCAGCTGTGGCATCCCTGGAGGGCCCTCCCAGCAGCCAAATCCACAGTCCTACTTTGAAGGGGGATGAAGACAGAGCATCATAGCATCCCCCATAGACTCTCTCCACATTACAACCTGATCTGATGGACCCTAAAATGGAGCCAGAACGGGAGCTAAGAGATGACGTTTTATGAAAAAGAGGCTGGATTTTCCTTAGAGGTAACAGAGATGAGAGATGAAAGAAAAATGAAGCCGATGAAGATAGTTGATAATCCATGCAAGTCTCTGATTCAGGCTACTTCAGTTTGTAATCAGAAATGCGGATTATAATTTGTATTTTCACTTAGTAATAATTATTTTATTTTTTTAAAGATTTATTTATTTATTTTAGAAAGAGACAGTGTGGGGGTGGGAGGGGCAGAGGGAGAGGTAATCTCAAGCAGACTCCCTACTGAGTGTGGAGCCGGACTCTGGGCCACTTGATCTAATGCCCTGAGCTCATGACCTGATCTGAAATCAAGAGTCGGACGCTTAATCGACTGAGCCACCCAGGTGCCCCAGTAGCAATATTTTTAAAGAAAAAAGGCAATTAGTTAAGATTGGTCTATTTGATTTTAAATATAAGAATGATAGCAATCCTGTGTAAATTCACCTAAGTTGCCTCTAAATTAATATATATGCTTCTATTGTGGCAGATGAAAGCAAGTGTTGTCACGTTAGGGTGTGGGCTGGAGAAATGTGCTCTATAATCCAGCAAACTCATCCCTACCCCTTCACCAGAATTCCAGGCTTTCTCTCGTGAAGCAGTTACACAGCTCTTGGTACTTTTGGGAAACAACTTCGGGCCATTTTAACTTTTTTCCCCACTAACTTTATTGCCCTGGGGATGAGAAGACAATTGCCAAGACCACAATGACTATGGTTTAGCCAGGGAGGTGACCCAATTCCCCCAGTGGAGGTTGCCAAATGACTAAAACCAATTTGTTTTCCCTGAACTCTCATGGGTCTCCTGAGAAGTTAGATGTGGCGAAGGTTAGCTGCCAAGTTATCCTGAAAAAGAGTCTCAGAGCAAATTCTCTGGTGCAGGCATTTGCTACCATTTGTTTTTTCTGATTAGTGAGCAGCCACAAGACAATTCCCACTGCGTCCCCTGCAGGTGCTCCGTGACATCACAGCTCATGGCCCTCATGGGCGCTTCCACTTCCATGCTTCACAGGAGGGGACTCGAGGCAGACATCATAGTGCTCTCAGAGGTTTCCTGGAGTCAGCCCAGCTCCCTGGAAATCCTCCCCTCGATGCCCGGACACCAACCCAGCTAGAGGGCGCCCCTCACAGCATGGGGATGAGTTCGGCTGGACTTGGGTCCTGCCCTTGATGGGAGGGTGGGAGGCAACTCCAAATTCATTTTACCCACCCCACATATCTTGAGTACCACTGATGTTACCAACAGTAGGTGCTGAAGCTCCAGAGCCCCGTGTATGACTACACTGCCCAAACTGAAGTAGAGTCAATTCCCGTCATTTGTAGGTATGTTCTATAAAGTTGTGGCAAATACTGAATGAGAGAAAACTGAGCCCTTGCTCCTGGAGAAACACAGAGCTAGGTTCCTGCCAGGATCTAGTCATAATTCCAACAACTGATCAACACATAGCTTCACTTTATGAGCATTTCTATTTAATTAAATAAGAAGACACCTTCTTTTATATGTATTGTTGACTCATTAACATTGAGTTCATATATAACTCATGCCTGAACAAAGCTTAGCTAACCTACATAGTTTCTCCATGAGGCATATCACAGCTTTTGTGTGGAGGGGCAGTAAGGCATCACTCTGGCATTATGCGTGGGGGTCATTTAAAAAGGGAAATCACCAACAAAAGCACAAAATGCCAACAAGAGAACACGCTAAACAGACTCTGAAAAAGACACTTGTTTATAGCTGGGAGCTGAGACAAGAAAGCAAAGCATTGCCTCATTTGACGTTAGCGGGGGATGTGCACATGGGGTAACTTAAAAATGCCTACTGTGCATGTCTGCAAATGGCCCCAAGGCTCTGGGAGTACTGATCCGGGGATGGCAAATAAATTTAGCTTGTAGGTCAATTCACAAATATGAAATCTGCGAATCATGAGAATTGATTTCATTAATGTAATTGCAGACCTCAAAGCAGTAGGGAAAGAGGGTTTAGAAACCACATGAGAACACATAGTAACAGATATAATTACCTCTGGAGTAATGAAATATTCTATTTTTTTTATAAGAGAGAAAAAGGGTGTGTGAGTGCAGGTGGGGGAGGGGAAGAGAGAGAGAGAGAATCCCAAGCAGGCTCCGTGGCCAATGTGGAGCCAATGCAGGGCTCCATCTCATGACCCTGAGATCATGACCTGAGCCGAAACCAAGAGTCGGACACTTAACCAACTGAGCCACCCAGGTGCCCCTGAAATATTCTAATTTTTAAGAGGAACTAGCTTAGGTGATTTCACAGTGCAGATGTTTTAAAATAGAATTGCTGGATGACGGTGGTAATCACTGAGTATTTTCTGAAAAACACAGTAACTTTTGGAATCTCTTCTTTTCCGGTTAAAATATGCATTAAAAATATACATTAAAAAATAGAGATTTCAAGAATCCATGTCACCACAGCATAGACAGTGGGCATCCTTTCTGATCTCAACCTCAGAGGTAACTAACTCCTAACTGATTGGAGAATTTGATTCCAGAACATTTTCCACAGATATCTCTGTGTGGTTATATTTTCATAAACAATTATTTAATAAAAGGGGGATGTTTCTGTTTATGTACTTCTTTATTCACTTGTAAAATATCTAGGGTAACTTTCCATTGTAGGTTATACAGCTGCAACTTACTGCTTTAGCAGAGGTGTACTACATAAAATGTAGTTTATTTCAATAGTTTTCACTGGAAGGACAGTTCTAGTGTTTGGAACTCAGTTATTTCAGAAAAAGCCACAGTGACCATTCTTGGATGGATCTTTGCAAAACTCTGTTTTTCTACTGAACAAACATACAGAAGCAGAATTACTAAGTAAAAAGGATATGTCCATTTGCATTTTAATAAAGTCTGAAAAAGGTTTTACCAATTTGTATCATGATAGCTAACTGCTTGAGGCTGCTTGAAAAGCAGTCACGTTAGCAGCCAGAAATGCCCCCACTCTCATGGAATGTAGAAAAGTGACTTGTCACTTGCAGGCCTGAATCTCGTCTTTGTTACACATTGCCTCATACCCCAAGAAAGCAAGGGGCCTTCTGGACAATCCCAGCATGGCTTGTAATCTGCCATATTACAGTTTTGCTAGTCATTAAATGCTCCCTGTCTTGCATGCTGTTCAAGTCTGAGAGATAAATGTTGCTCAGAAACTCCAAACACATATCCCTGGGTTCGGGGTGCAGAATGCTCCTGTTAGGGCTGAGTCCAGGGGCTGCTGTGGGTGGACGGTTAGAAGGCAGATCTGGGTCAGACTACCCACATTGACCTGGCCTGTGCAAAGTGGGAAGAATAACATCTACTTCCTAGATTAGCAGGAGGATTCGAATGGACTTGGAATATAGGAAGTACTCAGTACACAGCACACTGGAAGCATAATAGATTCAAGTGCCATTCCTTCTCTATAGTTTCAAGTAATTAATGCGATTGTCTTTCACAGACAATACATCTTCCTATTTCTAACTGGGTTTCACCTGCCAGACCATTAAGAGTTGCAAGAGAAACCCTGCCTTTGCTGACAGCCTAACAGGTGTAGCAAAGCCGGGTTGTCCCAGCCGCAGTGCCCCCTAATTTCCATTCTGCCTTCTCTTTCAGTCATTCTCTTCTCTCCTTTTGGAAACCTTTGCTGTCCTCCCTGTAGCTCTCCCCTATACCCTGACCACCTTCTCCTTAAATAACCCTTCGAGCCATATTTTATCAGGGTGGAGGAACAGTGGTGCATGGCTGACATCTAGATCTGAAGTGTGAAGTGTAATAGGGCAGTGTCGGGGTGATGAAGGAACTGCCAGGTGGTCCCACTCAACAAAGCCCCTCGAGCATCAGGAACCACTCGCCTACGAGCATTTGAGTCAAAGGGAGTGCGGTTACCAGGGTTTGGACAGGGTCTTGGGCCCAGGCGGGTTGTCTTTGGCAGTCTTTCTAGAAATTAGATCAGTTTCTGCTATCTTTCATAATAAATTCTGCTGCTTCATAACAAAGGGAAGAACCGGCTTCCTGGCAAGGGTTTGGAATATTTATTTTCTAAATACGAATTGCAGGGGTAAATGCTCCTCCTTACCCATCCTTTCCCCTCACTTGTGGAGCTGCTAAGCCAGCTCTGTCTCTTTTGTTTGGTATTCAAAGCACAAGAACAGTGGCCATGAATATCAGCTAAGAAAGAGTGAAGGGATTCTAGGTGGAATATCTTAACCCCAGGAGTGTGGCCTACGCCAGGGTGGTCATACTGTTTGTTTACTAGGTTGGGCTGGGGATTGGAAACCAGGGACTAAAATGGTCTGGATTTGAGGGATTGAAAATATTTCATGTTTGGCACAGCCCCGGGAAACTACCATTTTCCTCGACTGTCTTCTCGTCTGTTTGGTCAAGTGGGGTTAGGGAGCAGGATATACCAGAAAGATCATTTTTTTTTTCTGCATAGATTCACAATTACCTGAAGCAGACTGGCTGTGTGAAACAGTCTGCACCCTACTCTTGCCCGAGCTAGAAACTTGTCCCTGAGCACACCTGCCAGAAATTCCTCTCCTGGTTTTATTTTATTCACCAAGATAAATAAATACAGATAGATAGATGATAGATAGATAGATAGATAGATACATAGATACATAGATACATAGATATAGATAAATGAAATAAAATAGTTTAGAAGTTATTTCTATGAAGTCAGAGTGGGTAGAGAGGGTCTCATTCTTAAATAGGAAAATACGGCTAGGAAGCTCATGTGCAATAAATAGACTATTGGTAGTGATAGGTATGTCTATTTCTTTTTTAAATTTTTAATGAGCAACTTTATCCTTACCCAGACCATTTGGGCCCAGTTCTTTTGCTGCAGAGGTGCATGCACATAGAAATGAGTTTGGCTACATTAAAAAAATAAGTGATAATTCATCTCAAACCACCCAGATTTCTTTTGTTTCTATAATCCTATATCAGCCTAATATTCACAGCAATTTTAGAAAATCAACCGTTTTTAAAGCACAGTAAGCTGATGAAAAAACTAATAAGGAAATGTTTTTGGGGGGGATTTAAGATGTTGAGATTTTGGATCTCAGACAAGCACTGACCCCTGGGCCTCCCCACCGGTGCGGGTCCAATGGGCCAGACGAGGGGAGCAGGCGAAGGCAAGCCCCCTGCCAGCCAGCCTCGTCACCGAGAACAGCCAGGGCAGCACACACAGCTCTCACGAAAAGGTGCCAATCTGGGGCTTGGCCCGGCTAAACCCAACAGACACGGAAACCGGTGACCCTGTAATTGGACGACTTCCACCATGTCTAGACCACCAGAGAGACTGGTGGGCAGTGTAAGCTTCCCGATCGCAGTTCACCAGGGGTCAGCTTCTTGCTGTGAGAACAAAGTCCGACTGATCCCAGGGTCCCAGCTGCACGGTTCTGCTGTGTAAACACAGCGCAGACAACCAGGACGGCCAAATGTTAGGGTCCCCGTGTGATCCATTGTTAGAATATAGACACAGCCATAGACTCTGTCTTCCACGGCTCCCTCTCTCTCTTGTCTTCTGCCTCCCCTCTATCTCATGTGTGAGCATCAAAACATCCTCTTAAGGAACAAATCGTTGGTTGTTTTGTCCATTTTGTTTCCCGGTGGGGGTTGCCATTGCACCCCAACCCAGCCAAATACTTTCAATGGGCCTGGCTTCCACAGAGGCCGCCCCACCGTACCCTGCGTGGTCACCAGGCTGATACATCCTCATTCATCCCCACCACCACGATTCACTTAAAATCAGGTGAGAAATAGGAGATTGGGGACCGGTCTGTCCCCTTCTGCCTTATAATTATCAAGCCCGTCTTTGACTCTTGACATTCACCTCCTCCCTGGGAGGCCCTGGTTAATAGAAACTCAGAATGCAGGTTCATACCCCTGCTCTTAGGTGTTCAAGGATGCTCATTGTGAAGCTCGAAGCTCAGCGGCATCAATCACTGTCCAGGGCTACTTGAGAAGCTGTGTTGATGGACTGGTGGGGGGGCGAGTAGCCCCTCACCGCAGAGCATGCTGCAATTCAATTAGTCCTGGTCACAGGGAGGCATTATTATTCATACATCAGCGATTGTTCCCAAAGTAAACAGAGCTGGGATGAGGTCTCTGATCCTCCCAGTGCCTTTAGCTGGGACACAAAAGAAAAAAAACTCTGAGACACCAGGGTGGAACATTTGGTCTGAATTCTGATCCCCTTTGCAAGCTTCCCATCAGAGCTTGTTGATTTCTTTCTTTCTTTCCTTTTCTCTCTCTCATTCTCTCTCTCTCTTTCTCTCTCCCTCTCTCTTTTACTCCATGACCCTTACAGACAAGTGTGCTGTGTGTGCATATGCAAACCCAGCAGTGCTATTATATTCCTTTATTGCCAACAATGCCAGCAAGCTCCTTTCTAATCTGGACACTTCCCCCCGCCCCCCACACACTTTATAATGGATGGTACCTCCCCCAAATTGGGAAGTAGATCCTTTAAATGGTGTGAATGATCCTGTTAGAATATAACAGACCAATAACTTCCCAGTTAGCCATAAATAATCCCAGCAGAAATAAAGGGTGACATTTGTATTTTGTAAGGTGCTAACCAAATTAACCATGGCCTGGCGAGCCCCCATCTGTTTATCAGTTTTGCCGGGTGCAAGTGAACCCAAGATAAATGCCAGTTTTCCTTGGATAAATTTTACAGCCACGCTGAAACTGCCAAAGCACACAGGAGAAGTAAAAGCAGAGCTGTGTTCTCACTGACAGAAAAGTCAATCTTGCAGGATGGATTTAGGCAAGAGGCTCTAACTGCTCCTCCCGCTCCAACTCAAGTTTTGTGTGTTTATAATAGGGCTGTTTTCTCCGGCTGGGGAATGAGCCAATTTGGGGAGCTGAAAGTTCAATTCAGTGGGCCCTCCTTGAGAGCTTGCTGTCGGGAATGATAAGGCGGGCGGGAACGTGCCAGCCGTAGGAGGCAAGAATCGGGATCCTGTGCCAATTCTCGGTTTTGTGGGAGTTGCACGCCTCCTGGCTCAGACAATTCACTGGAGGACATGGGGGCATCTGGATAATCCAAGTGCTGATTTTCACCTTTGCTGCATGTGACTTCCTGATGCCCACTGCATTCTGATACCCAAACCAGGGAACACCTTCGGACTCGGCATCCTGGTACCTCTGTCGGCCTCAGCACCATTGGGCCAGTGCACGGGGAAACCCGGCTGTGAGTAAGAAGTCTCAGGAAGCCTGTTCGAAATGAGGATTCCCAGGCCCCTCCCCAGACCTACTGAATCAGAACCTCCAAGGACAAGGGCCCCATCATTTGTGATTCACAATAAATCAGTATGATAAGCTGTCTGACACCCAACAGACTGTCCTTGCTGTGTGACCCATCGAGAGCCCAGCTCATGCCCCTTTCAGGCCAGCATACACAAGTCTGCAAAAGCTTTTTCAGGACCACTCTGAAGAGGCACTCCATTTCAGAACACCCTGTGGACTCTATCACGGGTTCCTTCCACAGGTCCTGGTCCCAAAGCTTCTCCTTAGTAAATATCCTGTACATGGATTTCCATCGCAGAGGGAAAGCCCTACCTACAGTAGCAGTTTGGGGAATGCTGGATGGTCTGGAAACCACCATTCTCCTCCAACACTCAACCCACCATCAACTCTCCATAATATCGCTAATGTCACAAACAAGTGGGCCTCAGCCTCAGCATGGCTGTGCCAGAGGCAGGAACCCCGTCAGTGCCCGACCCAGTCCCTCTGAGCCACGATGGCAATAGTAGTGTGGTTCACTGAATTCTTTGGTTTTCCATAGGAAATCAAAGAATTCTGGGCTCCTACTGCTGGCTGTGTAAAGAAGGGTTGGATGATTTAGACTCCGCAGCCTCAGTGCTTCCTCTGTAAAAATGCAGCAGTGGTGGGAGGCATTTCCAAGATTGAATTGGACTACAATGATCTCCCAGCTTTTTTTCTGGTTCTACCTTCTGTGACCCATGGTAAGAAGAGGGAGGATGAAAAGGAAGGGATGTGTCAGAGGCATAGTAAGAGGTCCAATTTTAACTTGTGTGATGGTTTACACATGTCCCCACATTCTTTGAAACCCTTATCAAGAAGTGGCACGGAAATCTCCTCCCCTCAAATAGGACTGACCTTAGTGACTCACTTCTAATGAATAAGATGGGGCAGAGTGATGTGTGTACCATCCAGGGCTAGTGGAAAAAGGTGGGACAGCTTCCACTTGGTGCTCTTTTTTTTTTTTTTTTTTTTAAGATTTTATTTATTTTTGCAAGAGAGAGAGAAAGAGCATGGGGGTGGGGAGAGAGGGAGAAGCAGACTCCCCAAGGAGCAGGGAGCTCGACATGAGACTCGATTCCAGAACTCTGGGATCATGACCTGAGCTGAAGGCAGACGCTTAAGTGACTGAGTCCCCGAGGTGTCCCGTACTTGGTGCTCTTTTTCAGGATACCCACCTCAGAAGCCCTGAGCTCCTAGGTAAAAACCACAAGGGGAGACCACCTAGGGACAGAGAGAGAGGCCTGAGGATCCCCGGCTGTTTGAGTCTGATTCCAGCCCCAGCTGCTGCCTGAGTGCTATTACACGAGAGATCCCAAGCGGGACCTGCCAGGTAGTGCCTGGCCATGCTGCAGAACCATGAAAGATTACAACAAACAACTCCTGTGGCTTTATACTCACTTTGGGGTGTTTGTTACACAACAGTGGATAAACCTGGGTGGTTAAGAGATCTTAAATCAGAGACTCATCCTCATTCATGACACTGATTTTAACCTGATAAATAAAGATCATTTAGAAGAAGACAAAAGAATTCCAAAACCAGCCAGACAGAGCAAAGCCCAGTAGTATTCATGAGATTTCCCTCACAGTCCCCACTGAGGACAAGCAAGCATCTAGGAAGCCAGGACCAGGCCTCTGTCCATGTACACCCCTGTTCCCTGAAGACCTGTCTTGTCTGCCAGAGAATATTCAAGAACTGCAACACCATGCAGAAAGTTCTCCAGTAGCTAAAATGATGGCCCATCCAGGGGCACCTGGATGGCACGGTCCATTAAGCATCCGACTCTTGGTTTCACCTCAGTCCGTCATCTCAGAGTCCTGGGACCAAGCCACAGGTCAGCCTCTGCACTCAGGGCAGACTCAGCTTGAATTTCTCTCTCCCTCTCCCTCTGCCCCTCCTCAGCCTGCATGCTCACTCTCTGAAATAAATAAATCTTAAAAAAAAAAAAAGAAAGAAAGAAAGAAAGATGGTCCATCCACAGGCTCAGCATGTGCACTCAATTCGTTGAGGATGCTGATGGGCACTGGCTAGAGCCTGCTTTTTCTATTTTACACATAGTTGTCCTAATTGAGGTTGCTGAGATTTGGGACCTTATTGGAAATAGCAAACTTCCAAATGTAGGCAGAGGCTGCTGCACATAAGCACCGGAAAATATTTACTAACACTCTGTCTTAGTATGCTCGGGCTACTAGAGCAGAATGCCATAGATTGGCAGGCTTAGCCAACTGACCTCTATGGCTCATGGTTCTGGAGGCTGGAAGTCCAAGATCCATGTACCAGCATGGTCGGGTTCTGAGGATGGCTTGCCTTCCCACCACATCTCTCACCTGGTAGAGGGAAGAAGCCCTGATGTCTCTTCTTCCTCTTACAAGGGCACTAATCCAGTCATGGGGGCCCCACCTTCATGACCCCATCTCAACCTAATCACCTCCCAAAGGTACTATCACGTTGTGGATTAGGGGTTTCAACATATGGATTTTAAGTGGACAGAAACATTCAGTCCATAACATGCCTGAACATAATTACACATAGAAATGGTCCTGAAGTGCCATTAAAAATTAATCCAGGTGGGGCGCCTGGGTGGCTCAGTTGGTTAAGCGACTGCCTCCGTCTCAGGTCATGATCCTGGAGTCCCAGGATCGAGTCCCTCATCGGGCTCCCTGCTCAGCGGGGAGTCTGCTTCTCTCTCTGACCCTCCTCCCTCTCATGCTCTCTGTCTCTCATTCTCTCTCTCAAATAAATAAATAAAATCTTTAAAAAAAAAAGGTGGCTAAATCAGGAATTAATTAAAAAAAAATTAATCCAGGTGGTTCAGTCAGTTACTCATCTGGCTTCAGCTCAGGTCATGATCCCAGGTTCTGGGATGGAGTCCCACATTCAGCTCCTTGCTCAGCGGGGAGCCTGCTTCTCCCTCTGCCTGCTGCTCCCCCTGCTTGTGCTCCCTCTGTTTCTCTCTCTCTCTCTGACAAATAAATAAATAAAATCTTTAAAAAACTAATCCAGATTGATTCATATATACAATGGAATATTACTCAGCAATCAGAAAGGATGAATACCCACTATTTACATGGACACAGATGGAATTAGAGGAGATTATGCTAAGTGAAATAGTCAAGCAGAGAAAGACAATTATCATATGGTTTCACTCATATGTGGAACATAAGGAACAGTGCAGAAGACCATAGGGGAAGGGAGGGAAAACTGAATGAGAAGAAATAAGAGAGGGAGACAAACCATGAGAGACTCTTGACTCTGGGAAATAAACTGAGGTTGTGGAAAGGGAGATGGGTGGGGGGATAGGGACTTCAACATATGGATTTTAAGTGGACAGAAACATTCAGTCCATAACATGCTGGAGCATAATTACACATTTTTCATGGAAATGGTTCTGAGGCGCCATTAAAAATCAATCCAGATTTGAGGTACTCTGTTTAAAAAGGCAGAGTAGAGATTAAGCCTTCAGAATGATTTCCACCCAAAATTGTTATAAGTTAACTTCCTACAGCCTAAAAGGGGAAACGGGCTGATACCTCCAGAGACTAGTAAGGAAGAGTCACCAGAGTTCTTGTTACCATGTGAATTGTTTCCCAACATCTGTCAGTACTTTCTGTTTGGTGATGCTTCTCTTGGGCTCAAAACGAGAAGACATCCAAACCCCGAGAGCCCAAGAAACATTAGGTTTCCTTCTTTCTGGATGGTACAACTGAGGGAAGAGGTTGGGGGAAGGCCATAGGGTAAAGCTTTTAAAGCAGACGGGGCTTAGGTATTCTTCAGCCGTCTAGTCATCCCATACCAGAAAGGAAAGCCAAGATACATAGAAATTCAGGGACTGGAGCAAGGTCACAGAGCTAGCTCCTCTCAGGGAAGAGCTAGAACTGTGGATGCAAGGCTCCCAGTCCAGTGCTCTTTCTCTTTTGTGAGTCTCAGGGCCAGTGAAAGAAATAAAATGTTTTCTCTGCATACTTATGGCAGATTGAGCTAAGAACAAAAGCTAGAAGTTATGGAGATAAAGGGAATGCATGAAATGGCTCTTCCTTTTTTGAAGAGTATTGTTTGTTATCTGCCTTGTGCTATCTACCCATTTTTCACCTGAGTGGGCTATGCGTCCTCAACCTGCTCTTTTATCACTAGTGGTAGACATTCAGAGCAGGCTGGAGGGGCTGTGCTCCCTGTCACTGAGGGAGGGATTTGAAGGCAATTCACAGAGGCTTTGTGAGTATCTCAAGCTCTGTCAGTGATTAACTTATGAATGCCCATTTTAGACCAACAGTCAACTTAAATACATTTCCTAAATTCTTCAAACAGCATGATGTTCCCAGATCTCAAAGCTGACTTGGACTTACCTCCAGGGCCCTAGTTTTGTTTTTGGTTTTGCTTTGCTTTGCATTATTTACTTATTTGAGAAAATGAAGAAATGCATTCTAGAATTTTGTTTTTTCCTCTCACTACTGCAGGAGGTCGCTGGGTCCCTCACTGGATGTATGGGCAGATTTGTAACCACAGCAAAATTTTGATGTCCTTTGGTATTATTAGAGTGAGTTAGTAGAACAGTCTAGTTGCTTTGTGCTTCTGATTTGCTTCAGTGGAAAACACGGTGTGATCTTCAGAGAAGCAACTAGTATTTGATCTATAAAAGGAGAAGAGTTCATTATTAGGTCTATTAGCAAATAGGCGGATTTAACTGGACTTATCATGGTGATCATTTTTCAATATATAAAAATATTGACTCATTATGTTGTACACTTGAAAATGATATAATGTTATATGTGATTACACCTCAATAAAAAAAGTGATAATAAAGTAGGACTTTTTGCTATAAAATGTAATTTGGGGATGAACGTGTGAATATTTATAAGGGGAAATGTGTGGGGGGGTTGGGTGTGGTGGGTGTGCTTGTACATCTATAGATTTAGGTGTTTTTACTTTTTGTACAAAATATATATTATATACATATATATGTATGAAATAGAAAAATATGAAATAAATGCACATTGATTTTTCAGCAAATTCTGGAGTTTATCTGCAAGTGAATTTCAGGTCTGTTAATTGTTGACGCTCACCTTCCCTGATGCTCAAGCATCAACCTGGCATTTCGTGTAGCAATAAATTGATGTCAGCTCCCAATAACCCCAATCATGGTGCACATTTACATTCTCCTGATAAGAGTGTCTTTAGCCTCTGCCCCGAAGACCACAATTCTAGTTGCCTGAATTGTCCTCATCTTCCCTAGCTACTTTTCACCAAGCAGTAAATCTGCTGTGGGAGACACAAACCCACTCAGAAGCTAACTTGTATCAGTTGCCAGGAGAGCTGGAGAAAGATGCTGTGCAGGGGGTGGAATGCATTAGAGGGAAGCATCTAGGTGGAGAATGAATGGATTTCTACCTCACCTTCTCAGGAAACCCAGTGCTGCCCTGCAATGGCCGTTTGGCTGGGGGCAAGCTAGCCAACCATTTTAGACCTCACTCTATCTATAAAACACACCCATATTTTACATAATGTCTATCTCCAAGGTTGTGATGATATTAAATTTGAGGATATATGGGAAACAGCTTAGTATCTAGAGTAAACCAAGCACTCCATAAGTGTGTTTATTATGCAAAGGAACCTCTAGCTGCTTCCATGTGCAGACATATGCGTGCATTGATGCCCACCTGGCTGTAAGCATGCATGCATGCATATGTGCACACACATGCATACACAAGTGTGCTTGTATGTGCACACATGTGTCCATATATGTGTACAGGCATGTATGCTTGCCCAGATAATATGTGCATAAGATGTAGGCAACACTGAAGCTGTCAGCAATTTGAGTTTTAGGAAAGCCTTAGAGATAGAATAGAATAGAACTTCCATCACCTCTTAATTTGCTTCTGACCAGAACAGAAAATTCATACCTTAATTCATAGAGATATTAAAAATGTATAAAAGGGGGGCGCCTGGGTGGCTCAGTCGTTAAGCGCCTGCTTTCGGCTCAGGTCATGATCTTAGGGTCCTGGGATCGAGCCCCGCCTCGGGCTCCCTGCTCAGCAGGAAGCCTGCTTCTCCCTCTCCCACTCCCCCTGCTTGTGTTCCCTCTCTAGCTGTGTCTCTCTCTGTCAAATAAATAAATAAAATCTTTAAAAAAAATGTATAAAAGGTAATTCAATAAGAACACTTGGTCCATTGTCTCAATGTGAATATTAGAGTAATAAATGAGATAGTATTTCTCAAGAAGGGATGTAGAAATTCATTCCTTTATTCAATCAATCAATAAATTTGGGGTGACTAACATATGCTGGGCATCAGGAAAACACAGCTCAATTAGTTGAAAATCTGGCTCCACCTCAGGGAGCAGACCTTATCTTGGGGACACAGAGAGGTGTAGACAAACACTACCCCACCTTTAACTGATGATATCATAGAAGCCAAGTGTGCCCCAGTAGCAGGAAGGAAAGTGATTAGTTGGCCTGGCCTGGTCAACGAGGGCCACTGAAGACATGGCATCTGGGCAGACATGTAAGAGATGAGAAGGCCCTATGGAAGGCCAATGGAAGTCAAGGCATAGGGTAGAAAGACATGTAGGCTTGAAAAAGCCATGCAGCATTGAGAAATAGCAGTGATTTGTGCCCTTGGTGTGTAAACAGGGTGCAGGCAGGGGAGAGGGGCTGGGCTGGTGGGAGGTCCAGAAGTGACAGGCTTCTTGACATCCTGGGAGGTGAAGAGCTTAGACATTCTTCTTAGTAGAGATAAAGAAAGGACCCTTCTGATGTTCTAGGCAGGAGTAGCCAATGGCCAGCTCAGCTGTGCATTTCAGTAAGATAAACAGCAGTGTGGGGATGAAATGAACTGGGGAAATAGAATCACTTCATGGTATGCATGAGGGGCTGAATAATGAATGACCTGGGAGGGGGAGGAAGGAAGAACACACCCGAGATGACTTTGAGACATAATTGTTACGATTTATTGATGAGGGGGACAAATCACCAAAACCACTCATGTTTCCAGGCCAGGCAATCCGTCAATGGTTGCCCAAAAACTGAGAAAGGTTACCCTAGGTTGAGATGGGATGAATATCAGAAAAGGGTGAAGATTATGATTTTAATTCAAATATTTGACTTTAAGAGGCACATGGTACATTCTGGTGGAAACACTCACATTTCCTGACATCATCTCTATGAATTGAGTAAGCATTAGAACAAGCCAACAGTCTGTTAGAAAATCTAGGACTGACTTTTACTAGCTATAAATCTGTGTAATAAAAACAAATCTTTTTGGAAATGTTTACTTAAAAATGACATGTGGTAATGATGTAATGTATGGGGATTAACATAAGAATTAAAAAAAAATGACATGTGGATGTGTTGCATGCACACACACACACACACAGATGTGCCTATATCAATGTGTATTTAGGTGTCTTGTTTCCTGGACTCACATTCAGGGTTCTATTGTTGAGCTGTGGGTGTTGTGTGTGCACATGTGTGTGTGCAGCTAGGCTGTGTGTGCCAGGGTCTACACCAGTCTGTGGCCCACCGACCCAATCCTGTAGCTTTGTGCTCTTTTCTTACCTGCCTGTGGTTCAAAAGTTCATAATTTGAAGCTCAAGAACTATAGGATACAAGTTTTCCAAAATTCTCTGAAACCATAGCCATTATTTTCTAAGTATGATCATGTTCCTATGGTGTCTGAAGAGAAAGTTCAAAGCTTTCTTAACTTCTCAAAGGAGAAGTTGAAAGACAAAGAAATATGAAAAAATATAAAGAAATAAGAGTTTTAGAAACACTGTCCTAAGTGACTTTCTTCAATTCACCCTGCAATGTATGGGAAAAGCCAGAGTCCCACTTGGGGTGGAGATACTTGCTCAAGGACAGAAAACAATTGTATTAACCAGAAGGATCCCATTTGTTAACCCTGAGAGACTTTTGATCCAGAAGGGACCTTTTATTTCATGTAGTATGCTGGACTTTAATAAGCTCTAATATGACTGCTTATTGCCTCTGGCAGCTTCTATGTTACTTATTATGGTAAATGGAAATAACTATAATAAGGTTCAGATAGATTCTATTTCAATAGTTATCTCAACACATTCATTGAACAGAATCTGAACCTACTTTTATTCACGTTTCTCCTTAGTGTTTGAGAAAAAGTAGGATCTTCAAACCTAAACATTTAGAATTTGCTTGACAAAATAAATGAGCTTGTGCCAAGTGAATCTGGATAATTCAATAAAGCTGTGTTTGGCCTCTGCTTTTATCAGTCTGGGTTCTGGCAGGAACACCTAACAGTGAAGGGTGTTGGGAAACCACAGGGAGTGTGCAGTTCCACTGGACCACCACAGTGGGAAGCTGTTAGGGCCCCTGGGCCTAATGGGATAAGGGGAGGTACCACCCCCTGGCAGGTGCTCAGACCTTCAGTAGGGGGACACAGCCAAAGCATGGCCACTCAGTGGGGAGAGAGCTAGGGGAGATTACCTCCAGTTTCCTGCTGGTGGTTCCCATTGGCTGAGCCCAGCCAGAAGCCAGAAGGAGATCAGGCTCCCTAGCGGGGTAGGGTGGGGAAAGGTAGGTATTGCATCTACAAAGCAAAAGGAAAATATCCAGCACAGCTTTTTTTTTCTTAGGAGAGCTGATTGTATATCCTTATGTGTGAACATAGTGTGAAGACACAAGCCCAGTGGACTTTTCATCTGCTTCTTCATAAGTTGCTTTCACCCTCATCCTTTCACCATTGTGTTCCTGCTGACTGGGGACTTGGTTGTTGGGTCCTCCAAGAAAAAGATATCAAAAAGAAGTTATAAGAGCAAGAAGTTTACTGTGGTTTACGTGTGTGAAGGACGAAGTGGAGAAGAAGCAGGCATTGTCTGCGAGAGCCTACAGACTGTCATGCAGGTCTGTCACCTGTGAAATGAGGGGAGAAGGAAGGAGGCCTAGGAAGGAAGAGCCCCAGATGGCAGCACGGCTCTGAGAAATTTCCTCTCAGACCAGCAAGGAGCTCTGGCACAAAGACTGACCAGAGAGTGGTCTCTTGTTGGGCGGAAATGTCCATGGCCTGGTACCACTGTGTGGTCATTGTTTGGGGGCCACCCTTAAAAGAAGTGTCACAGCAGGAGGGCAATAGCAGACATAAGGGAGCAACCAGCTGGAGGCTGTCAGTTCACCACATTCTCTGAGGCTGGGCAACCAGTTCTTTCTTGAAGGAGCATCTGAGTGGTACATCTCTAAGTCTGCCACAGATGCCATGAATGTCATTGTGTCACCTCAGCAGAGGAGGCTGATCCAGGGAAGTTCCAGATAGACAGGAAAGGGAAACAGTTTTCTGTCTGAGAGGGAGGGTCAGTGTGGAGGGAAGAGAGGCCAAGCAAAAGGAAGTGAGTGATCAGTAGCCCGTGATGCCATCTCCCCTGTGGGGCTGGAAATCTTCGGTGGGGAAGGGGTTAAGTTGAGAAAACCAAAAACTGGGCACCCTGGCTGGAGAGCACTCAGAGAGAGGCCCTGCATTCCTGCGGCCTGGCCACAGTTGAGTGGCAATGGCACATCGGTCTGATTAGGCAGAAGTAAGGCCTAAATTAGCCTCCAGAGCCTACCTGAGTTGCTGTGTAGTGTAGGAAGGATACAGAAGTCCTCACCTGCTTCACAGCAAGCATGGGGGCAGCTGCCCTGCTGGCTGTCAGGTCTGTGGGACAGCAGCGCTGTGGTGGAGACAAAATACTCTCTAGCTGAGATTAATACCCTGACTGTAGACCAAATTGGCAGGTAAAGCTGGAACTTGAGGAATTTGTGGGGCTAGGGATAGAGAACCACTCATCCTGCTCAACAGGAGGGCAGACACATGTCCCTGAGCTACAGATTCGGTCAGCAATACAAGTCCTGGGGCCAGCAAGGACCTGGAGGATCAGCTCCCCCTTCTCTGCCATGCATCCAAAGCCAAAACCACCCACAGTCACCATCTTGGGCCAGGAGAAGTGAAAGGATTAGGAGCTACCCCCATAGGAGCTGAACTTTGATTCCACTGAGTATTTATCTGAAAGGCAATTGTGTTAAAGGGGAAGATACTAAAACATCCTTAAAGATAAAGTTCTCTTGCCCCCATCTTATTACTTCCACCTCATTACTGTTGACTGCCAACTTCCAGAAGACCCGAGGAAAACCTGTTGATGAAAAACCCCAGTTTTCCGATTTGCTGCAGTGTGAGAGAATACCGCCCTGGTGTTAGCAGTGTCTCAGAAAGCAGAAGTCAGGGTCTGCACGGGATGATCTTTAAGGAAGGTTTCACTGGTGAGGCGGCAGTTTGGGATGAGGCTGACTTAATGACTTAGCAGCTTTGGATTGGTGAGCCTCTTGAAGCAAATCTCTTGATGAGTAAACTGCTGGTTTTGATAAGTAAACTATTTGAGTTGACTCACAATCTTATTTCTAAGGATCAGGTATTCCTGGAACAAGCAGGCAAGTTATTTTTGCTTGGTCCTAACAGTGCTTCACACAGAGCCACAGAAGAGTAGCTGGTGCTGTTTTAAGACACTGACCGGGAGCTATGCTAGCTTCAGTTTTCACTACTCAAGAGGGGTGGACCATTGTGAGAAGGATCATCTAAATTGGAAAATTTAAAACACATTTTTTTGTCTTTATGATAAATTTGAAGCATTGACACACTATTATTAACTAAAGTCCATACTTTATGCAGGGTTCCTTAGTCTTCACCTAATAGCATTTTCCCATTCCACGATCCTGTCCAGGATGCCACATTACATTTAGTTGTCATGTCTCCTTAGGCTCCTCTTGGCTGGGGCAGCTCCTCAGACTTTTCCTTGCTTTTGATGACCTTGACACATCAGAGGAGTACTGGTCAGCACAGTTTGTAAAATGTCCCTTACTGGGATTTATCTAATGTTTTACTTGGGATTCAACTGGCGTTGTGAGTTTTGGGGAAGAAGACCACAGAAGCACAGTGCCATTTTCATCACATGATATGATGCATGCTATCGAAATGGCATCACTGTTAATGTGAACTGTGATCACCTGGATTACGTGGTGTTTGTCAGTTTTCCCCACCGTCATGTTACTCTTTTTCCCCCTTTCCATACTGTATTCTTTGGAAGGCGGTCAATGTGTGCAGCTCATACTTAAGGAGTGGGGGCTTATGCTCCATCTTCTGGGGTGGCAGGATATCTACAGAAACTTTTCAGCCTTTTTCTGCATGGGAGTTTTGTCTATTTTATTTCATTTATTGATTTATTATTTATATATCAATGTAGGCTCATGGGTATTTATTTTGTATTTTGTGTGATAGTCCAATATTATTTTATATATTTTCTTGCTCACACTGTTCCAGCTTTGGCCATTGGGAGCTCTTTCCATGGGCTCCTGTGTCCCTTTGATATCCCTCCATCACTGTGTGCTTCTTTTTTTTAAGCATTTCCTTGCTTCCTGGCACTGCAAGATGCTCCAGGCTCATCTTGCATATTCTCTGCCCCAGTGTGACAATCAGTCGTTTCTCCAAGAGCCCTGGTTTCTTTTACTGGAGAATGGTATTAGAAGTCAAGATCTGGGTGCTAGGTGTGCCTCTTGCTACTAGGGTGTCCTTACTTCTTGTGGCATTTCTTCTTTGCATTTGAGTACTATACTTAACCCTTTTACCTGTGAATCTGCTTCTATCATTCCCATAAGGGCGTCAGTTCAGAGGTCATGGAAGTGAGCTGTGGAGACAGGGACCTAAGACTCAGTCTCCCACAAGGAAGATATCCCACAGAGCAGGAATAGTTTAACCAAAAAGAGTCTGTGTGCTGCACCTCCAAAACATTAAAAATGGCCTCCATGTGTCATACATGGAAAACCACAGAGATGTTTTCACTTTTAGAGTGCTAATTCTGAGTTTTGAACAAGGTAAATTGGAAGTCTGGGAGGCGAAGGCCCCATCCTGATGTGACGGATGACTGCTCACAACACTGTGATGAATGAGTCCCTAAACCAAACACATCAATACCTGATGGGCGTGAGAAGGACAACGCTTGTTACCTTCAATGAGGTTAAAACCTTTCTCTCAGGCATTGTGTTAAACCAGGCTCTATAGTTACAGTTTGATCCCAAAACAAAGAAATAAAGGTCAATGATTGAAGGCAATTCTTTACCTTCAAATTAAGATGTGACAAATTTGTCTATTCTTCACTGACAATATTTTGCTTCTGCAAAACCAAGATTAAAGTGAAAGAAAAATAAAAGAAAGGGAAAGACTAAGCTTTGAAGAAATTCCTACTTCAATTCTCTGGTTGTTTCTGTTTGTTCATTGAGATACTCTCCATAATTGTTATGGATCTAATAAGATATAATGCCACAGAATAAAACAAAACAAGGCAACAAAATAACATTATCAAAGAGAACTAAGTTTGATCCTAGTGATGATTTGGATTTCAAATAAAGGAAGTAGGGCTTGATGAAACTTTACCTACAAAGGAAAAAAATGCATGCAGTGGAAATCTCTTCTGTTATTAAGCTCTATATTTTGTAATTCTATCAACTAGCATACAGTCACCCTGGGTCTTTGAGGGCCTTCCAAGTGAGGGGCTTTAAGAGCAAAGACTAAGAGTAAGTGATTTCTTACACCATGTCACGTAAACTGTTTCATGAGCCACAGTTGATTGGCCCAGGACTCAGTCATGATCCAGTGACACACAACTGGATCCTGGCAATGATCTAGGAACACCATTATTTGTGAGCTGGTTGATGAGTTGGCTTAGTATGAAAATCTGGGAAAACAGTGGTACTTTATCCTGGATTTTGGCTAATCAAGTAATCACTCTTCTTCTCCAGGAAATGAGATGGAACCTCCCAGAGTGGCTGTAGGATCACCAGAGCTCCTATAATAGCCTGAACTGTGGTCAAAAGTGTTTCTGGTCTCTACGGACACCCGGATGGCTCAGTCGGTTAGGCATCTAACTCTTGATTTCAGTTCAGGTCATGATCTCAGGGTCATGAGATCAAGCCCTGCATCGGGCTCTGTGCTGAGCATGGAGCTTGCTTACAATTCTCTCTCTCCCTTGGGGCACCTGAGTGGCTCAGTTGGTTAAGCATCTGCTTTCGGCTTTGGTCATGATCCCAGGGTCCAGGGATCAAGCCCCGCATCGGGCTCCCTGCTCAGTGGGGAGCTTGCTTCTCCCTCTCCTGCTCCCCCTGCTTGTGCACATGCTCACTCTCTCTGCCTCTCTCTCTCTCAAATAAGTAAATAAAATCTTTAAAAAAAAAAAGATTCTCTTCCTCTCCCTCTGCCCCTCCCCCCACCTGCTCGCTCACTCTCTCTCTCTCTCTCAAAATAATAACAACATCAATAATAATAATAAGTAGATGACTCTCTCTCTCTCTCAAAATAATAACAACACCAATAATAATAAGAAGAAGTAGATGACGACAACAATGACTTTCTGGTCTCCATGAAACCAGCCTTTGGGGCTGCTGAGATAGTTTCTTGTGTTTTCTAATTTCTTGGAGAGCCCTTACAATAAAAATGTACATGAGTGGTTACCTGAACAGGCCTTGGTTTCATCAACTTAGAAGAGCCTGACAGAATAGTAACCCATTAACAGGACCCAAGAATATATATTGTGGGTTCCTCAAGGGCAGATATCAAGTCTTAAGTATGTGTATATCTTAAGTATGTGCATTCAGCCAATTCTCAGTATGTGATTAGTGAAAGGGTAAATGAATGAATAAATGAATGGCATAACAAGACCCAAAAAGATTAAGATTCAGAAACTACTGAGAACAGAAACTAATACAATTTCTTGACCCTGTGTTAAAAACTAGTCATTTTATCCTGTCCTTATGTTAAATAATCCTGAGACCAAGCAAGAGGAGTTTAGCTGCTTGTTCCAGGAATCTGTTTCTGGAAAATAAGACGATAAACCAACTAAATGATTTATTTATTATCACTAAAAGCTTTCTTATGAAGACTCTCCAAGATGCTTCCTTTGCCATGCCCACTAATTCAAAGCTATAATATCATAAATTCTGTCCAATCCAAGCCAGTTCCCCAAATGGGAAAAGCCACCTTAAAAATCGTTTAGCTTGGTCCTAAAGATGCTACTGATCCCTACCCCAATTTTTATTTTAAGTCACTATGAAGACCCATCAAGGTGATGTTCTTCCTTACTACAAATGTGGCAAACTTTACTGTTACTGACAATATTTTCATCTTTCTGCAAGACCAAATGGGCCTTATACACATAGTTTTGCTTGATAAGTAGGTCTTTCTGGTGGTAACTGAGAGTAATTGACAATACAAAACAACCTATTTCAGGCTATTTTCTCCTTTTTGAAACATGCTTCCATTTTTTTTTTTAATGTACAAAATTTACTAAGCACAGAGAAATATGGATGTTTTTGTTTTTCCTAGAGAAGTTGGAACAGGCAGCAAATAAGGCATTGTCTATGTTACTTTGTCTAAGGAATAAGACAATTGGGCTCAAAGTTATTTCAAAAATCTTTCCAACTTTAGGATTGGGGTTTCAGTAAGTCTATGGAAGTGCTCATTAGATTCTATTTTGAATAAATGTCCTAATTGCTTGTGACTGTGCTGAATGCATAAAGAATCTCACATTGTCTCAACTCTGACATAGAGAGTGGCTCCTGGTACACAAAAAAACTATATTAAGGCCCTATGACCCATTAAACACTGAGTTTAATTTCTCAAATATAGACAAAAATGCACAGCTCTGGACTTGCAGTAAAGTATCTGTCATGAGAGTCATTTTAGCCCAAATGACACTAAGAAATGGCTGTCAATTCCAGACGTTTCCTACTGGATGGGATAACAGCCACCACATGTCATACAATACACCACACACAATGTAAACATACCATTCACGTCTACAACTGAGATATTTATGGCATTTTCCATGGTTGCCATGTCAACCCATGGAGCAACCAGGCCATTAAATCATGTTGTCAGCAGGCCAAGACAGTAACACTGCAAAAAAATTCCAGTTGCTGACATGAAACACTGCATTTATCATTTCAAGACTTTTTTTTTTTTTTTTTCAGATGCCTCTTGCTTTATGCTCTTCACTGCTTCTGAGCTGGTCTTTCAGGGTAAAGAAGAATATGAATGAGCTGTTTAAAATGCAAAAGAAATCCCAGCCAATGCTTGATTACTTTTATTTTCCTAGAACTCATTTTCTTAAGGTTATAATCTTGAGGTCACATGCCAAGAGAAGAGATGTGTTGGGAGCTGACATATCAATGATATAACTGGCCAATATTTAACTTTCTAACTTGGATTCATTGTTTCATTTTTCTTCTCTAGATGATTTTTTTTTCCTTTCAGCAAATCTCCTGGGTTTCAAGGAATTCACTCTGATTCCTTCTGAACACAGTTTGAGAACCTCTTGGTGAAATTATTTTCCAAGATCATAGAGAAAATGGAATCAACAGATATGGAATGGGCCCCACAATCAGTAACAACAGGACTGAGAGTACATTTTTCCAGGCAATGCTGATTTTACATGATCATATTGAGAAAAGGAGATTCATTGAATGTATAATTACATATAATTTAAACTTTCTAGCATTATAATACTTTTCATATAAATTTACAAGTCAGAAAAATTTCTCTGTCACACGTAGTCCCATAGTTTATTTTTGCTTTTGTTTTTCTTGCCTCAGGAGACATATCTAGGGGAAAGAAAAGTTATCCGCCACACAAAGTGCTAGGAGTGTCAGATAAAAAATAAAGTACCGGGCGCCTGGGTGGCTCAGATGGTTAAGCGTCTGCCTTCGGCTCAGGTCATGATCCCAGGGTCCTGGGATCGAGTCCCGCATCAGGCTCTCTGCTCCTTGGGAGCCTGCTTCTCCCTCTGCCTCTCTCTCTCTCTCTCTCTGTCTCTCATGAATAAATAAATAAAATCTTTAAAAAAAAAATAAAGTACCTGTGATATTTCAGTGTATATAATGACAAAATTCTTACACCAAGGACTACTATGCATACATAGAACAATAACGATAGAAAGCTTGTTCTGCTTTGCTTCATACTCTCCTTTCCTATATATACATCCTTCCTCACTTCCCTTGGCCACCTCCAAGCACATTCAACATGCAGGATTTTGATGGGATTTCAGCATTTTAGCTACTTATGTACACACTGTTCTGCTCTTCATTCTTCCTGGAGATCAATCCTGAGAACGTATAGTCAGTGGAGTTTTCAGAGAACAAGCCTGGACATGAATCTCCTATAACTGGTCAACAGAATAGCTTTCCACTCCTCTCTCATCTCTGTATGACCCACAGCCCTTGAAAAACATGCCCTCCCACTTGGGGCGCCTGGGTGGCTCAGTTGGTTAAGCGACTGCCTTCGGCTCAGGCCATGATCCTGGAGTCCCTGGATGGAGTCCCACATCGGGCTCCTTGCTCTGCAGGGAGTCTGCTTCGCCCTCTGACCCTATCCCTTCTCATGTGTTCTCTCTTTCTCATTCTCTCTCTCTCAAATAAATAAATAAAATCTTTAAAAAAAAAAAAAAGACATGCCCTCCCACAGATATTGTTCTGGAAAAGAGATGGATGGTAACCAGAGAGTGTAGAAAGAAGCCAGGGTGATAGGGTGTAGAACATCCAGGCTGTTGCCATTGAGCAGATACCTGAACAAAACCGAGAACCTGGAAGGGAATCTGTGGACCTTAGCCACTCAGGAGTTCACAGTCGAGCAGAAGAGGTAGATTCCTTACAGCATAACAGACTTTGATATAAGGCAACCTGGGGATAGGAGTTGGGAATAATAGGAACTGGGTCTTCAAGGATGGGCTGGCAGTTTCTGACAGTCGTGTAAATGACGTCCAGGCTGAAGAAATCCTTGAGCAAATCCCCTGAGGCAGGAAAATGCTGCCAGAGTTCTAGAAAGAAAAGTAGATCGCGTGCTTTTAAAGAAAGGCCAGGCCGTGAAGGGCTATTGGTGCCTGGGTAAAGAGATTGCAGGAGCAAAGATTTTGAGTGAAGAGAGATGTGGTCAGATCACTGCTCTCAGATGACATTTGTAAGGTGAATCTGAGGAGAAGGAGGATGAAGGCACAAAATCAATAAAAGTTTGTTGGAATAGGGGCCCCTCAGTCGGTTAAGTGTCTGCCTTCGGCTCGGGTCATGATCTCAGGGTCCTAGGATCGAGCCCCACGTCGGGCTCTCTGCTCAGCGGCAAGTCTGCTTCTCCCTCTCCTTCTGCCTCTGTGATCTCTCTCTCTCTCAAATAAATAAATAAAATCTTTAAAAAAATTTATTGGAATAATTGGATTGGGAGAGTGAGAAGATAATAAAAAGAGGATTACAAAAATGGTGATTCAAAGCCTGAATGTGTTAAGGCATGGTGAAAATGCCTCTCTCAGAAATTCTGAAGGCAAAAAATGATATATTTAGAATGAATATGTAGATACATATTCATACAAAGGAATAGTATACAGCAACGAGAAAAAGTAAGATACACATAAGCACAAAAATATGGTTAGGTTTTCTAAAGATAAGGTTGAGGGGCGCCTGGGTGGCTCAGTCGTTAAGCATCTGCCTTCTGCTCAGATCATGATCCCAGGGTCCTGGGATTGAGCCCCGCATCGGGTTCCCTGCTCCACGGGAAGCCTGCTTCTCCCTCTCCTACTCCCCCTGCTTGTGTTCCTTCTCTCGCTGTGTCTCTCTCTGTCAAATAAATAAATAAAAACTTAAAAAAGTAAAATAAAATAAAATAAAGATAAAGTTGAGTAAAAGGAACCAGGCAAAAAAGAGTAAATACGGTGTGAGTCAACTTCTTTAGAATTCAAAAACGAATCTGTGCTGGTGGATAGACTGTGGGGGCACTTGGAGAGGGTGAAGTGGGTAGAAGGTACACAGCTGGGCCTTCCAAAGAGCTGGTTCTGTGCTGTTTCTTGATCTGGGTGATGGTTACAGGATGTGCTTGGTTTGTGAAAATTCACTGGGCAACACATTTGTGATGTATTCACTTTTCTTTACATTAAACTTTGATTAAACTTTTCACAACATGTTACACCTTGTTTTGGAGATTTCAATATAAGGAAGGGGGTTAGACATCTAACAGGTGGTCTTTAAAAGTTCAGCCCTTGACTCTGAATGTAAGTGGAGTAATCAAGGACATGTTTCCCAGATTCTGAGAAAATTAAAAACTATGATTCGGCAAATGAAGCCCTTGCATCATGCAGTGAAACCTGGCATCCCCCAGTTCTAGCACCCTCCCTCCTGCCCCCCCCCCCCCCCCCACCCGGCCACACCTCAGCTGAAGACTTCGAGCCTCAGATCAAAACCACAGGCCTGGAAACAGGCAATCGCAAACCAATAATATCAAGAGGCAAACAACCAAGTCATTGTCGGAAGCAGAATAATAAAATTTGATAAGGCCAAATGCCAGGCGGCTGGGCAGGGGAGGGGGGTTGGGGTGGGGTTGCACTATCTCTTAGCAGCTTCTGAATAAAACCAGTGGAGCTCAGTTCCTGCCAGGGCTTGGGTAGAAATCCATCATTCCTCGCCTTCACTGGTGGTCAGCCCTGCTGCGGTGATTAGCAGAAAACTGTAATGATTAACCGGCCTTGTACATACAATGGTGACTCACAGACACAGACTTCTTATCATCTAGGAGCTCAGTACTTTCCTACTGAGTCATGCTTCATGCTCAGACAGGGAAGTTCACAGCATTTAATATACTTCAAGATCTGGATTCAGTGTGAATTCTTGTAATTCACTAGAACCCTTCCCGACTTCTCTCCACCTGGAGGAAAAGGAAGAATTGAATTAAAAAAAAAAAAAGGCCAAAATTGCTCCCAGATGGATTCCTAAGAAGAATTTTTTAAATGGGAATTTCCATAAATGCATCTTATAGACTGTTTACAGATTATTAGCTCCTTGAGAAGGGAGCAATGACAGAGAATGAAGGTAGTGCTAGAATGGCAAATACAAAATAGAGGTATCCAGAAAAAAATGGAACCCAGATTCAAAAAAAAAAAAAAAAATCCTCTCAATATCCCTATAATTTCAAGACGTTTTTCCCATAAAGATTGTTGATTGCAATCGATACTTGCAACTTCTCATCAGAACTGGTTTAAGCAGACAATATCTTTGCTTACCTACTTCGATCAAGAATGTGTTGCTTTTATACAGAACTTGATGTTATTCGAAGCTGTTTCACTTGAGATCTCGCGCCTTCACTCCCTGCTCTTCATTTTAGCTGTTCATTCATTAGCAAATGTCTTTGAGCGCCTTCCACATGCCAAACCCTCCTAAGTCAGGTCTGATCCAGGCAGACTGGAACCGGAATGACAGCCCGACAGCCTCGTTGTTGTGAGACCTGGTTCAGGGTCACCTTCCCTCCAGCACGGGCTTTGTAAATTCCTCCTAACTCCCTTCACCTGTCACCCAGCTTCCAACCCTTCCAGGACCCTCTGCTTAAAGATCAGATCTGATCATTTTACACTCTCCCCCTTGTTTCCTGCTGGCCTCCATTCCACAAAATGATACACCATAACAATACACACACGCAAATTATCCCCCCCAGAACAAAAACAAAAGAAAACAAAACCTCTATGAGATAAAAGGAAAATCCTTAGGATAGAAAGGCATTCAGAATCCTTCCAAGTCTGACTCCAGATTTCCTTCCCATGTTCCCACCTTGTCTTAACATCCTCTCTAGGCCCTTTGGTGCCTCTCTAGGTCAAAATGGTTTTTCTATTTTGCTTTCATTTAAGGTGTATCTTTTGCCTGGAATGCCCTTTCCTCTACTTCTGTTTATAAAATTGTACCCATTTTTCAAACTTCAGGTTCCACTGTCACCTCCTCTATGCAACCTGTAGCTAAGAGTGGACTCTTGGTGCCTCTTTCCAAATCCCTGTTCAGTGACATTATGTTGGCAGCTTGCAATCTGCCCTGATGAGAATATTTACCCATGGCAATTGACGAATGCTACAAATCAGAGCTTGATTTATTGTTTTGTTGACAAAATTAACGAAAGCAGTGGAGAGGATGTTAATACAGCAGATTAAACTTGAAAGTGTGCTGTGTTTGTAGACGTTATATTATGAAAACTCATACATTTGAGGAGATATTCCCCCAGTATTTGAAAATGATTCTACAGTTCAGGAAAGAAGCCACTCAGGCCATTGAGGGATAAATGAAGTTCCAACACATGGTTTCATTGTTCCTCTTTCATTTTAGTAGTTACTGTCAACAAAAAATATCAACCAACATTCATTTTGGAACTATGTGTGTTCATAAAGGAGATAAGCAACTTCTTTACTGAATCTAATAGTAATCAAGAAGCAATTTGTAGTCTGATTTTTAAAAATCATAGTTGAATCACAACCATAGGTTGGCTATAAATACAAAAGTTCAGCAAAAATCAACAAAAGCATTCTCTTAGAAATTTAAAATAAAGAGCATTTTATATTTTATTATTGTTTGTAAATTGTGTATTCCCCATTCATTATACCAGTAAAATCTACAACAAGCAAATAAAGACACACACGTGCGCACACACACACACACACACACTTTTTTTTTTTTTTTTTAAGAGAGCCAGTTGTTACACATTTACCAGAACACTACTACCTATGAGCAAATGCCCCATAGAGGGAGGAGGAGGAGGAAGAAGGAAGGACTGACTAGCTTAGCTGTTCACCTGCTCACCTGCCCATAACATGGCTTCTCTTTGGGCTGTTGTAAGGAAAAAGGGGTAAAGCATGTGCAGGTTTTAGCACACCAGCCCTGGACACAGCAATATTAATAACAACAAGCACAACAGTAAATATGGCAAATGTCTGTTGAGAGCCTGCTACACACCAGACATGTGTGTTCTGAACTCTCTTTGTTTACTCCTCACGGGAATCCTACTTAGTGGGCTCTGTGTTACTTCCATTTAACAGATAAAGAAACTGAGGCATCCACAGGTTAAGGGGTGGGTACTCAATAAGCTACTACTAAAGAGTTAGATGACATGAAAGCATGTTTCTTGGATGTGATTCTCTTCTCTCTTTTTCCTACCATCCATTTGTCCTTCTGGGTCCTTCCATTCTCTCTTATTTTCCCTTCTTGTAGTGCTTATTCTGTGTCCTCGCTTCAACTCCGGCCACCTGAAACAGGGAGAGGAAACATCAAACGAGAGCCTTCTTTTTTCTCTTTCTTTGCTATTCCCTTTGAGGTTTTATTGACTTAAAAAAATTATTTTGATTTAACTTCAAGCTTATAGAAGTGTTGCAATAATAGTACAAAGAAACACCTCACACCCTGTATTCAGTTTATACATTTGTTTCAATTTTGTCTGATTTGCTTTATTAACCCTTCTCTCTCCCTTCCACCAACCCACTGTGCGCCAGACATCAAGCTGATGTTGTCAGCTGCCCAGGCCAAGAAGACTGCTGGAGCAGCGACTTATTTCCTACATTCTTGTATATGAACTGAGTAACACCTTCCTTTTCTAATTATGATGTCCCTCTTTGTTCACAGCAGAACCCCGTTAACCACAGGGTTTAATGGCTTGTATGAGCGTTACCTTGCTTTCCATGGAGTTGTGTGGCCCTCACCTTAGACAGGTATGCACTATGCTGTCCAAAACGCATGGATCCAAATGTGGTTCAACATTCAGCAATTCAAGAATTGTAAAAGGTAAGATGGGGAATGTTGCATGTATTTAACAACATCCCCAATGAGGTCTAGGCGAGCAATCCTGTAACAAACACAAATATTTCTGCAGCAAATGCATGCAGAATAAACAAAGACTTTACAGATTCTCAGTTCAGTTTATGTCAATTTGAGTCACCAATTGAGTTTTGGTGTTGCAATTTCAGTATTCAGAGCTCCTTGCTTTTGGGGCTTGCATCTAAAGGGTGTAGGACTGTACTTTTTATATGATAAAGGATAGGTGCTAGATATATATTTCAGTAATTCATCGGCTCTGTAGCATCTACATAGCATGGAAAATTTAGTAAATAGATCAGCTTTATTTTAATTAACAGTATTAAAAATTATAATAATCTCAGTAGTACTTTAAATAGCAGGACATTGGGGCACCTGGGTGGCTCAGTTGGTTAAGCAGCTGCTTTTGGCTCAGGTAATGAATGATCCCAGAGTCCCAGGATCGAGCCCCTCATTGAGCTCCCCGCTCAGCGGGGAGTCTGCTTCTCCCTCTGACCCTTCCCCCTCACATGCTCTTTCTCTCTCTCTCAAGTAAATAAATAAATAAAATCTTTAAAAAAATAAATAAATAGCAGACCATTGACAACATATGCTAAATACCCCCCCACACACACACACACCAGAGTAGAATTTAAGTCTTAAAGGTGATAAGCAAAGACAAAAGCTTTCTTACCAAACATGGGTCTTTTGAAGTCCTAGGGAATTGAGAACTCAGTGGCAAGGAAGATAGTGGCCTTCTAAGATGGCAGGGACCCATCATAACCTATGGGACCATAAACTGGTAATAAAATTTTGTATTAAAGAATACACAGGTGTGTATACTGTATCACAGTCCTTACAACAAGTTAGTTCACATAATAGGAAATAATATAATTTATTTTATGATAGCACACTGGGTAACACTTCAAATAGCCAGTTTTTCAAATGCATTATATGCCCCTCATAAAATAGATGCCTCTTACTACACAGGATGAGTAGTCCCCAGTTTGCAGCCTCCACTGAGAGCTCTTTTCTCTAAAATTTTAATTCTATTGTATTTCCTACCAGATTCCATCCAACACGACACTGGACACTATCTCATACTCTTCTCAAACAACTCATTAGGAACATCTACTAGAATATTTTTTCTGAAGTGAAGCATTGGTACTTAATAAGTATTTGAGGTTGGTTGCTATCGACTCAAAGGAAAAATTGCAGATTTGAGGTGGGCTGGACTTGAACACTCTGGATGTGCAAAAGTTTTTGTGATTCATTTCTTGATACATACAGTTTATTCTCAGTATTCATTTATTGGGGTCGATTAACATTATGCCCATTTTAAAGATTGAGAAAATGAGAGGTTAAGTCCATTGCCACAGTCATAAGTCAAATCAGAGTACCTCTATGTTTTACAGGTTCCAACTTAAGTAGTGGATCACACGGAACATGGCCATGGCACTTAGGATCCGAATCACTAGATGAAGAGACCAGAAATCACAGGTTTTCTGAAATATCACACTTTTCCCAAAGAAGGCAGCAAACCCTCTCTCTCAGAAAAGTGCCTCTGGGTTGTTGCTGCCCTTAAGACATGAGACGGAAACACAAAGAGCTGAGCGCATCCTGCAAGTGGGAGTGTGCATCAGCCAGATTCCCAGCACCAGATGCGGTGAGGTAGGTGACCCTCCTGCTCCCTTGCTTTTTTCTTTCTTTCTTTTCTTTCTTTCTTTCTTTTTTTTTGTTAAGGATGTGCTGCACCCTCTGAGCAAAGTGGCAGTATCTGCAGCCACCTGCCTGCCCCAGACAGCTGGTCTGATGTGAATTATTAATGGAAAGTACTAGGACCTCCCCTAACAATAGAGGAGGCTCCAGGTTTGGGGGTGACACCCTGGCAGGCAGGCACCAAAACCAGGTTACGTTGGAGAAGAGGTGAAACTTTGTGGTGTCAGTTTCGTGACCCGGGGGGGGGGGGGGGGGGGGGGGGGATGGGGGGGGGCGGGTGGGGGGGGGGGGGGGGGGGGGGGCAAGAGGGCCAACACCAATACGTGCCCCAAAGGTGGCACATTCCAAGGACTAAATCAGAGGAGGACAGACCAAGTGCTGGTGCCTCATAACTGCAGGGTAGCATGATGACATTTTTTAAGCACCTCTTCTCGGCTCAGACATCAAATTATATTTAAATTTCCTGCCTCTGTGCAATCAAAAGAAGCCAACCCAAATGAAAGAAATGTGCACTTCAAGGCTATAAATCTGAAACTTCCTAATCCCCAAAAGTCCACACTAGACTTCTTGCCTCCATGGAAACAACAAAGCATTCAGCCAACTGATTGGCCTCCAATGAATTTTAGATAAGACAGCTTGGAAGGGAATGGATGTGATTTTAATGCAGAAGAAAGCGCTGGAAGGGAGGTCCACTTGGTTCATATTTGAATAAAGCAAACAAGGCAGACGAAAGGCTGACAGCTGTAAATGACATTGTCAGTACAAAAATTATCAGCCAGTTTACAATCTGTTTGCTTATGTTGAACAAACAAGACTGTGTGTGGCATCCTTCGGCCTCGTGAATGGCAGAAATGCTTGCGGGCTTCAGAAAAGCTATCTGCTCTCCTGCAGCCGGGCCACAATTAGATCGCCATTTGACAGCCACACTGAAAAGGAAACCCGCCTTTCCCCCACACCCCCTTGCCTCTTTGCTTTCTCTTTTCCTTTCTTTCTTTTTCTTCGTCTTCTTCATAGGACAAGCACTGGAGTTGGGCAGAGATACTCGTCTTGTTGTACCGATGGCGTGAATTATGTTAGTTCTGTTGCTGGATCAAGCCGTTTACTGATGTGTCTGACATTCCAAGTGGGAGATCTTCAGTAGCCTAGCAAGGCTCAGAGCCAAAAGTCTTCATTTTTTATTCCTTACAGGAAGCAGAATCCGGGAGCCCCTGAAAGAATGTCACTTCTTCTTCTTTGTGCAGCCTGTCTCTGAGACCCTTTGCTTTGAACTTGCTAACATTGCATTTGGTGCAGAAACAAAACACAGCACAGGAAGGGCGATGCAGCAAGCATCCAGCTCTATTTCCCGCTGAGCAAGGCCCAAAGCACCCAAATTTCAGGAGGGAACAACAGCTCCGTGGGTTCTAACTCCTCTGGGAGGCTGGGCCCAAGTCCTTAACCCAGCCCCCAACCCCGAGAGGAATGAGTTGTGTGGTCCCTTTGCTTAATCCCCTCTGTGTTCTGCAAACTCATAACACAGAAATAGTTCCTTTTGTTTAGAAAGAATGGAGAGCAAACACAGGTACTAATTTTATCCCTCATGTTCTCAGAGGCTCACCCTTGTTTAACTGCATCAGAGATTTAAGCCCCTGCTAGTGGCTTTTCATGGGGCCAGAGGCTATTTGGATACTCTGGGCTCCTTCCCTATGAGATTCCTGCTCACCTTGGAGTAAGTGAGTAACACAGGCTCCTGCCCTGGGGTGGGGGTGGGGGCATTTGCCTGTGTGGAACTACATGCTGGAAATAGGTTCATCTCAGAGGAAGACAGCCCTTGCCCACAAAAAACAGGATTTTGATTTTCATGTTCCACTTTGTGTATTGTCATTATTTATAGCCTCTCTTCCTTGCTAGCATTAGCCAAGAAGTACTCAGTTTGCAGAGAGGATCAAGTCTTCCCTTGATAGCCTCCTTTCTTTTTTTTCCTTTTTTAATATAAAGAAGCTGCTTAAAGGTACTTGGTTTATTTGGCCAGAAAAAAAAAAGAGAAAACAAAACAAAACAAAACACCGATGCTAGGTGAGTGCGGTGTGTTCGTAGCAGATAACAAGGGGCTGAACAGGCACGCACAAAGCCGGAAGACTGTGGTAATTACTGCTAAGCAGTGAAGCATCAAAACACCTCTTGTATGGAAAGTTCATCCAATTACCACTAACCTAGAGAGGAGGGTTATGTTGCGGCTCTGCTTTTCATTTTAATCTAAATTGCTGTTTCTTTTCCTCTGATATGGCCATCGGTCATAAAGAGTTGACCATCATTAAAACTGTTTGATTTGGAACCCTGTAGTGTTTGGCTAAGAGGGGAAATGCAAATTTGATGAAAGAATAGGGATAAATTTACATATCAGCCTCAGCTCACATGGAGAGAGTAAACATTCTGTTTATCTCAAGTGTCACTTTATGATTTCAGTAGAATATAAAACTGACCTTGGCCCAGTCATTGCCAGAGACCTACATGAAATATATGGTTGTCCAAATACGATTCACTCAAGTAGAACTTGTGGGCAAACCCCTGTGGAGCTCAGCAAACAGGCCTGGTGCGAGCAGGGCTGGGGAAGCATTTTGCTCTGATAAACTCCAAAATGAAATTCTGGAATGAAGGGTTGCTGAATAAGAAAGAGCCAAAAAAAAAAATTTTCAACTTCACGAATCTTATTCAATTACCGTGAATTAAATCATGCTGTTTAGCTAGTAGTTTTAGTCTTTAGCTACCTAAAAATTAACAAGTGTAAAATCTTAAAAACCAGCGTTAACACTTAAGTGGGAAGTGTGCTTCCACTAAACCTTTGTTTCGTAGTTCGGGCCCAAGAATAAGATCATCATTTGTTTGGTTTCTAGAAACTATAATTGATTCGAGGAACTTCGACACTCCATAGGTAGTTTACATTACAGGGGGATGATTCCTTTTGGCTGTTTGAATCAACCACGTTTGCATTTTCCACAATATTTTTAATTAGTTTTTTTCTCAAGCTAAGTCAACATTCATCAATGTGTGAAGGAACATAAGACTTCTGTTCATAATGAGGCTTTTGAGTGTGCAGAAAAATATTTACAGACAATCGCAGGCATCTGTGTTGATATTTTACCTCCACTTGCTCACACCCAAAAATTCATTGTCAAAAATAAAAGAGCGGAATGAGATTACTTTCTCTTATGGCATAATATATAGTAAGGTGATGGGGATTTTATGTATGTATATATATATATATATTATATTATTATATATGATATATAATACCATATATTAATATATTTAAGAGATATTTATTTTTCATTTGAGCTAGTCTGGAAATTTTGCCCACAATAGAGCAGAAAAATATATTAAGTCAGAGAAAAGAAAAGTGAAAAATATTTGACAGATACAAATACTTTTTAATTAGAAAATCCAAGGACATTCTTATGGGACACATTTATACATCTATTTTATAGCCCATAAAATAATTATTTTTCAAATAAATAATATATCCGCATAGAATAATGCAAAGCTTGGGGCACCTGGGTGGCTCAGTCGGTTAAGCATCTGCCTTCGGCTCAGGTCATGATCCTGGGGTCCCGGGATGGAGCCCTGTGCCGGGCTCTCTGCTCAGCTGTGAGCCTCCTTCTCTCTCTCCCTCTACCCCTCCCTGCCACTCATGCTTTCTCTCTCTCTTTCTCTCTCTCTTGCTCTGCTCTCTCTCAAATAAATATATAAAATCTTTTTTTTATAATGTTTTATTTATTTATTCATGAGAGTCAGAGAGAGAGAGAGGCAGAGGCAGAGGGAGAAGCAGGCTCCCTGCCTAGCAGGGAGCCCGATGCGGGACTTGATCCCAGGACCCCGGGATCATGACCTGAGCCGAAGGCAGACGCCCAACCATCTGAGCCACCCAGGCGCCCTAAATATATAAAATCTTAAAAAAAAATTAAAAAGAGCAATGGAAAGCTTTAACAGAAGACCCTATAGACACTTCATATCTGAGTACAGTTTGGATCTTAATTACAAATAATTAAGAGTTTTAGCAACTTCTTTGGTCAGAGTTAAGCTGAGGTTTTTTGAGTGGGATTTTGAGAAACTAATAGAAATAAGGAGAAAGCACCCTATCACTACCAAAACTATGGCCAGGTTTTCCAGTGTTTGAAAGGAAATTGACATGTTGCCTACACTGGAAAAAGAGGAAAAATAGTACAGGTAGGGAGGGGGAGAGTATATATTTGAGGAAATAAGACAGTTGAGAATCTCTTCTTCGGTGTCCTGTGTTCACATACATAGAAACCTAGAGTACTGAACACAGCGTTTTTCCTGGTCTGAAGTGGTTATAAAACACCAAAAAAAAAAAAAGAGAGAGAGAGAGAAAGAAAAAATAGAGGCTCATGGTTGAGTAAAGGATCTCACAAACTCAGTTGGCCTATTCTTTCCTGCACTCTGAGATGTTCAAACCTGAGCTTTACAGAGTTTCCAGGAAGCAAAGTGTGTCTGCAACACATAGAATATTGACATTTAGTCTAAAAATAATAACTAAGAAATGAAAGAATAATTACCAAAGGACAGACAGCTGAGGTCCAGATGAGGACACGGGCATGGCATGTGGCTGGGGCACCCACGCAAACCGTGGCCCATCTCTGACCGCAGTGTGTCTGTGAATGTGCCATTTCCTTGAGTATGACAATCCCCCACTACTTGGCTTCCTGGGAACCTCCTTAAGCTATGTCCACGCAGCATTAAAAGTGATAGCTAGGAAAAGTGGAAACCAGGATGAATAAACAAGTGGCATATCCATACAAGGGATTATTACTTGGAAATAAAAAGGTGAACCTTGAAAACATTATGTTAAGTGAAAGTCAGTCACAAAAAGCCACATAGTATATAATTCCATTTCTGTGAAATGTTCAGAATAGGCAAAATGAACTTGTTGGTCTGGTGGTCACCAGGATCTTGGGGCAGGGGGCAGAATGAAGAATGACTGCTAATGGTTTGGAGGTTTGGGGAGGAACCAAAATGTTATAAAATTAGATTGTGGTGATTGTTGCACAAGTCCTCGAATATACTTAAGCCATTGAACATTACATTTTGAATCAGTTTTATAGTATGTGAGTTATATCTTTTTAAAAAAATTATTATTCAAATTCCAGTATAGTTAACATACAGTGTAATATTAGTTTCAGGTGTATGATTTAGTGATTCAACACTTCCATATAACACCCAGTGCTCATCATAAGTGAATTATATTTTAATAAAGCTCTTTCTTGAAAGGAAAGGAAAGGAAAGGAAGGAAAGGAAAGGAAGGAAAGGAAAGGAAAGGAAAGGAAGGGAAGGGAAGGGAAGGGAAGGGAAGGGAAGGGAAGGGAAGGGAAGG